>NC_135166.1:6222404-6522904 GCF_050948215.1 Halictus rubicundus
GTCATTGTCAACGATATGTTAGATTTTTTAGAGTTAGATGAGACACCCTGTATGCACCGGAGTCCATAAAACTCTTCGCACAGACCGATCGAGTTTATTTGATTAAATTTTATTGGTGTTCGAGAATTACATGTAATGGAAGTAAAGCTCTTGATCGTCGAATGTTTGTCGACTAAGATCTTTAATTAGGTACAGCGATATTACGGAAAACACTGATGAAGAAATTATTAAAGATTGATTGAACCAGTTCCGTCCGTGTGTGCGTGCACATTTGTGAACGAGTGTGGAGATTTTTGCAGTGTATATTAACGTCTCGTCAGGCGTAATATGAAATAAAAATTACGGGTTCATAGAAAAAATAATGTACAATTGAGAGACAGTAGCATACATTCCGATTAAAACTGCGGTTGAGCATTTTCTTATACCTAGGAATGATAATGCTAACAGAAACGACGAGGGAAGTAATAATCTTTAAGTATTTGAACAGCTTCGTGTGACGTAATAAATTTCACTAGAAGTTATAGTGTAAAAATGAGGTAGGGAAACCTTTAAAAAAACGAGCCGTCAAAGAGAAATTACAGATATTTCATAATTGCATAATTGCAGTTTGAATCAACAGAAAGAGGAGCAGCAAAAGACCATCACAGACGCCTTCTCCCCAGGATTCTTTTTAACATTTCTTCTCCAATTTCCTGGGGAAACTAAGATTAAATTATATAATAAGAGAAAATTCACTGAAACGTCGCGTTCGATGGAACACGTGTATGCAAAACTTTTGTTTCAATCTTCCTAGTTCACATATTCCTTTCAATCAATTTATATGAGAAATCACTAATATTTAACACTGTTATAACACCGTCACAGAAAGTTATGTAAGAATCATTCCGGATTCTTCGGTACAATTTTTGCAAAGAAGTTTCTGCACCGCGCGGGATCATCGAATATACATTTTGCAAACAACCCTGCCGACACCAAAAAAAAAATTTTTGTATTAAAATAACTGTGGATTTGAAGATTAGAATCTCCCCTTCACAAGGATCTCCGCAAACACTTCGAACAATCGAGATCCGGGACAAGTGCGTTGCAACAATGGGTCAGATTTTATTTTCCACATTATCAAAAATTTTCGCGTCCGGTTGAAACGGGAATATTGCGAGACGATCATCCGAACAATAAGAACTCAGTGTTGGTATCGCGATTCGAACACTTCGGACAATTGAAACTCCTGGCAGGTGCGTCGAGTTGCAACAATGGGCCAGATGTTATTTTCCAGGTGATTTGTTCGGTCCCGTTGCATCGACAAGGTCGGCGACTGGCGAATTTGCAGCGGCGCGTCCGCCGAGACTGATTGATATAACAGTTGATACGCAAACATATCAGGCGCGCGGTTGCTTTTCTAATAGCCCCGCTGACCTTTAGGCTGTCCAATAACGTTGCCAGTCAATAATTGTCTTCCGGTGAAGTTTATTGGCCTGCTTCGCGAACGATCGCCCAACGGCTACATTCCTCAACGTCGATGCACTATAAACCCGTCAATGCTTCAAGCACCGTTGCCAACGGCAGCTTCGGCTTTTTTTTTTACCGTGACGAGCCTGACAATTCCGATCACATTTCCAAATGCGAGAGTGAACAGTTAGGGGAGTCCAGGGTAATCGCGGTCAGCGCGCAAAATGGTTTATTATTACTACAAAATCGTAACTTCTTAACCCATTAGCTGCCACGATCCCCATTTGAAGATTTTCGAATTTTACGTACACCAATCGGCACCAGAAATATATTTGGTACGCCTGACAGATTAGTTTCATTCTTTCATTCTAAAATTTGGCAGTTAATGGGTTAATTTTTCTAGTTTACGTCTTGCTACACCTATTCGCCACGTGTGTGTTGTACCCAAACAACCATTGGCGAACAATAAAGGAAAATAAACTTTATTTGATCTTCACCGTGATGAATATCTTCTGTGCGGAATGTATGAAATTAGTATTAACCCTTTGCACTCGGCGCTATTTTAATTCTAAAACAAAATTTTTCTTCCGTCTTAGAATATTAACATTTTATTCATACGAAACTGATCCGATTTTCACATATATTATTTAAATGTTTAGTAATCTATTAAATACAAATTTGTAATGTAACAAATATTTCGTAATATTTTTTGTAATTTCTTTGAGATAGTGCCACAACAATTTTTAATGGCGCTTCAGAGTCGCCGCTCGAGTGCAAAGGGTTAACCCACGTCCCACGCCGATATTTCACTACACTTTTCTTTCGATATAAGGCGATCGCTCGGGACCGGCTTTCGTCGTATTTCGGATGAAGGAGAAGAAGAGAGGGATAGCGATTTTCTTGCTTCGAAATATAAATCGTCGTTTCATATCGGAATAAAATTGTACACATTGACAGATTTATTGACACTGATTGATCGAGTGTTTGAAGCTATTTTACAGTTCAACTTGATTTATGCATAAGTGCACTACAGGGTGTCCTAGAACGAGTGTAGGAAATAGAAAGGGGTGATGCCTGAGGGAATTCTGAGCAACTTATTTTTCGCTTTGTTTTCGAGTTTTCGATCGACAACGCTCGGCGAAACCTGTCCGGTTTGTTGCAATTCAGGTGGAAAATTTGTATTTTGTATAGAGATCCGTTGCTGTTGTAATTATTGGGGAATAATTGGCGATTGGACGAGCCGACGTTTGGGGTATCGATTAATAAAACTGCATTTGCGCAAGACTGAATTGCAGAGGAATAAAGATTCTCACAATATTTCGCCGGTGGTCTGAAGCCAGGCCATTCCCGTTTCAGGCGAACACGAAAATCTTCGATCTCGATGGAGCAACGGTACAGTTATCCCGTTTCGTATGTGGGACGAGTGCACCACAGCACGTGGGCATCGCGAAACGGGATGCGCGTTGAAACCTCATTTGCTCGCGTGATGATTCAGAGGCCCGGAGCCGTGCGTCCTGCCCCCCTGCCTCTCGCCAACTGGATTGTTCGCGCCTTTCCGCTCGGTTCACAGGCGACCCCGCCGCTTGTTAAAGGATAAACCGATCGTTTTATGAATGAAATTAATCCCGAGAGGGGAAACCGACTGACCAAGGCCCCCGTCAACTTCTTGCGCCGCCGTTCAATCTCGATGGCTTTCACTAATTGGCCTCGCGGGATACGTTCGAGAACACGCCGTCCCGCGCCGCCGCCGGCCAAGTTATTGCTTTATCTAACTGCTGGCTAAAGAGCCGTTGATTGCGGCCTCGTGCACTTGAAACTGCAACTTCTGATTCGAATCCGTTCCGTTCCACGCCGTTTTCCATTTCTTTCGCGCCCGACGCAATTAAGATCGATTCTTTTCGCGGAAGAAGTTAATTATCACTGGGAAATCGGTTCGCATTGTTCAACGAGCTCATCTTCTCGCGTTCTCGCGATGACTATCGGCTCTAACCATTCGTTTACGCACGTTTTTAGCATGCCCTCTAAACACGAGTTTCATATCCGCTGAACCTACCACGAGCAAAATGACCAGTTCTCTATTTCACAATTATTCAAATCATAAAAACCTTTTCATAGGAAATTACTGAATTGACTGCTTTGGTTAAGCACACGTTATAATGAAAATAAGTATAAATAATTTAATTCAAAATTTAAGTAAATTTAATCAAAAACATTTGTACATAGTACGTTTTTTTTTTTTTGTACATTTTGTACAAAAAGGTTTCACTTTTATATGTTCTGTGCTCGGTAGATTTAGTGTTAATGTTCATTCTGTTCGAGAGTAATGTTCATTGTGTACACTCCCACATAACGTGATAAAAAGATTGTCCTAAAATACATGTGCATCTTCTGTGGCAGTAAGTGTGCAGTCTTGTTAGACAATTGCATTTATTGCCACCTAAAATATATTCATACAGTGTTTCTGGGCGTCAAACAAAAAAAAAATGTTATTCGTGCTTTTCGATTCACCTTTGCGTGTAGAATTACTTCCGAATCGGTTGTCCACGGAAAGATGAGACACCCTGTATATATAGTAGATTCGAAGAAAATTCTATCTGTCTCTGTGTCACATCGTTTCTTATTTTACGACGGCTGTATGGTTCGATGAAAGCGTCGGGGACCGAATCTGTGTCGCTCTCGCGTCGAAATGGAATTGTTTATTGAAACGATTTGAAAAGTGTCGATGCTCGCCGGTTCGGAACGAGGATTGCCGGCATTAACGCGTCCATAATAGGCTGTTGTCGATTCGTCGCGGCTTTTACCGATCTTGGAATTTTGCTTATTCATTTGGCCGGTTATCGCTGCTCACGTTATTAAATTATTGTCACGGTTAAGGAGAGGGGGCAGAGAGGGAGAGAGATAGGCGTAATGGAAAGAAGCCGGGGTGAATTTACGGGAATTGGCTGATCAGAGGGAAACAGGCGTCGTAACACGACGTGTGACGATTTTCACGCTGCCGTAGCAACGTCGTTACGCTGAAATCTGAATCGGCGTGACATCGTGCTGACACGATAGCCGCGTTCCGCGTTACGGAATCCTCAACACGCTGAATATGGATGATGATCCTCCTCCTCCTCCGGCGGGCTCTATTTGTGGTACATTGAGCTGTCACACCGGCCATGGAATTATGAAGGCTCCCGATGATAACCCGTTAAGCGTACGTACTAATGGACGACTAGCCAAAGCACGTCCTAGAATTTACGCCCGTGAGCGTTCCGCTGATTTCCAAGCGGCCGGTTCTTACCGAAAATACCGGGGATACCGACACGATCCGACTTCCAAGCGATTCTTTATGCTAACCTCGAGACGTCTTCACGTCTGGCGCTGACATCGGGTCGATCTTTCCTATCGGGCTACACGGAAACAGGTGTCTGATCGTTGACAGCCTATTCTACTTCCGCGAAACTCACTCTCATGAGTTACGTATCTCACAAACATTTTTTTATTTACGAAACGAGGCTTGTTTAAAAAATTAATATGTACGTCTTACTCTATGACATTTCAGTAGATTTTACCGAAAATTTGAACTAATTTTGTTAAACTGGAAAAACGTGGCAGCTACTTTTGCAAAGCCACTCCTGCAGTCTTTATGGCACGAGATATATTTTCGTGGGGTTTTGTCAAACACATATTTTGTTTTAAATTAAATTAAATAATTTTAGACTAAATTGGATGAAAGAAAATAGTCCTATCCGGACCCAATTTTGAAGAAATCAGTTTTTTAAACACAGTTACAGTTCTTTGAACTCAAATTTATCGTTTACGATTTAAACTTCTTTTTTTCGTAAGAAAATGACAAATGCACGAATTAAAAATCTGCTTCGTTGAGGACTATGTAGTAGTCGTATGTTACGGCAAAATTTTATCCAAATTGATCAATAAAAATAAAAATAAGCGATCAAAGTATTTTATGTTTGAATTAACTGTTGAAACCATGCAATACAACTGCACTTTCCAAGCTGTAAATCCAGCAATTTTATGAATTTCCATATAAAACTAGAAGATTATTCGAACATATCAATTGAGTGTACCATTTTTCAAAATTTTAGTACGTTTCATCAAAGGCAAAGAGCCCCTAAATGTAAAACTGAGATCCATTCAATCAGTTTCGTGATTTCCGCTCTTTTATAGTTTCGAAGCGCCACGATAGCAATTGATAAGACACTGTCCGAAGTTGACATCTTTGATCTTACAAACCAACAGTATGCAATGCATTCAGTAAACTGCATACTGAATTGAATCCAAGAAAAAGCATGATTGAAGTCACTCAAATGGTTTCTCCCCTACCAACGGCGAAGGAACTGTGACTGACAGCTTATTCATCTGTCATGCCTCTATCCAATAACCATTTGTTTCAGTCGCTGTGACATTGTTTAATAGAGGCACGTTCCAAATCAGCCGATGATGTTCAAACTTCCTCGGTGAATTTATCACTTCGAAGCCACTGAATTTTTATCGTGACAGTGCACACAATTTATTATAAAGTTGAACTAAGGTTATCGATTACAACGGTGACTATTTCGATGATTGAACTCTATGCCTTCTTCCAACTGTTTCAATTACAACTTTTGCGATCATGTCCACACTTTTGAACGAATTTGCCACCATTCAAGAATCGACAAGAGAAAAATCCTGAGTTTTCGATACTATACTCAAAAGCAAAAGTTATAAATCAGAAAAATTTGGATTCTACCCTAGAATCGGTGAAAATTATTTTCCACGTGTAACAAAATAATTCTAGAATGAGACAATGGAAAGTCCTGATAATGACAAGAGAAAAATCCTGAGTTCTCGATACTATACTCAAAAGCAAAAGTTATAAATCAGAAAAATTTGGATTCTACCCTAGAATCGGTGAAAATTATTTTCCACGTGTAACAAAATAATTCTAATTTAGTATCGATAGTAATCAGCAATTCTAAGAAGAATTTTCGCTACTGACCCTAACTACCCTTGACTAAGCTAGAAGAGTGCTATACAGTTTCGAATAACGCGGAACTAATTAGCCACGTTGTCCGACGACACAACAAGAATAGCACTGCCGGCTGGCGAAATATGTGTACACAGAGGCCAAATTAGATTATATTGGAAACCACTCTTCGCCATTAACCATGGGAAAGCTAAACGCAGGATCCATGACAGATCGCGATGCAGCGAATGTCTCTTCACCGGGTTCCATCAGCATACAAGCGGTCCGCTGATAGGACGTTTAAATGAATTTAAATATGAAAGCTCATACGCTCCGAGCCTCCGTGTTCGATTCATCAGCGTCCATGATTGATGGCTGGATTAGTTGGTTTCAAGCGTATAAATTAGCCGAACAACTTCAATGCTCTCGTTAACGTAACAAACCCTGCGAACCTTGACCGAGAAAGGTGGCTGGAACGGGAAAGAAAGATGGAGGAAGAGCAAGACAGAGTCGCAAACTGGATCTAAACGTCGCTCAGAAAGCGTGCATACATTATTCGTCGCGTGGAGCTGTTAAACGAAAAATAAATACGAAAGAAACCATGCTCGCAGCGCAGCTCATATTGAGCCGGTTCTGCGAACGGTACATTCGCGTTACATGGTTGGGATTAGCTTCCTGTTTGGTGCACCAAATTCTCGGCAGCGTTCTCTCTCTCTCTCTCCACCCTTGAACGCGTGCACGGTGTCCGTGAGTGCATACACGTTCGCGGAAGACGTCAGACTGAACGGTCTGTTTGCGTTTGAAAATCGACTTTTTCTTATTACATAATCCGCCGCCCGGAGCCTGCAGTTCATCTCGTTTCTCATCGCGGCGCTTCCACCTATCTCAAACATCCACGTCCACCGAGCTGTATGAAAATTGTCCACCTCGCGTTACCGGCACTTTATAAATTATTCCTTGCGTCGGCGAGCGGAATGCTGCTTGAGAAATTGATTCCGCCACGGTACCATCATGCTCCGACGCGGTAAACGACCATCGAGAATTAAACATTGATCCCCCCCCCCCTGCGCGAAACCACTCTGGTTGTATCGTAATGTTTTGCATGATTTTTCGACGACGGCGTTCGGCTTGCACGTTTGTTCCATGCATCGACGGAATTGGGTCGCCGCCGGAGTGTTTGCATTCTGCTACAAGGAAACGGATAAATTATTTTGCGCTGCCGAATGGACGCCGGGAAATGGATTAAACAGCGCGATTCAACGCGTCTCGCCCGTTTGCCGGAGATGAACGCGGAATTGTGGGGGTAAAAAATTTTTTTGATGAGTTTTCGAGCGAATATGCTTCTTCGTTCTGTTATAGGTGGTACAGAATTGTCGAGCTTTTGTGGAAATGGGTCTTTAGGATTCATTCTGTGTGGTTAAAGAGAAAATTTTGTATGACTTAATTATTGCTTGAAGACTGAATGGTTGCAAATAAATTTTAACAAAGACTGGAGTAATTTGGTGAACAGATAAATGCACGAAAATATGTAATACAATAGTCTCACATGTTGTCCCATTGTATCAACTTAAATATAAAAATAAAAGAAAAATAACGATCGAAAACTCTTCAAGTAGTGACCTACCAAAATGGAAATTTTTCTGTCAAATATAATATTTTTCTGGAAGGACCAGCATCCGAAAAGAAATTTATTTCTTCAGGTGTTTTAATGGGGTCAAGATAGTGTGTCGGCACTTATGATAAGAAGTTAATGGAGAAAGAGTTTATACGTGTCATTAATTGAAGGATATATCAAGCTAATTGAGGTTGATGCGCCGCTGCTAAATGATTCGCAACTAAACGAGGATGAAAGAAGCTTTTCTCTGGTGACATTTAATAGCTCGAACGATTTCAGTGCGTCTATAGCATTTGTCTACTAGATCGCGCCAACAGGATGCGACTGTCAGTCACGGTGAGTTAGCCTTCCAGACTATGCCACGTCTCGGTCACAAATTGCACGCATAATGGCCTACAATTAAAACTAAACATAGCTTGTCATCGTAAAAATACAAATACAGTGGTACCTCCATTATCCGAGCATTCTACCATCGGAACACTCCATTATCTGAACAGTGTATCTGTTCGCAACAGTGTAAACAAATGTCTTTCTTCACAAAATTGCTGGATTTAGTTCAAAGTAAAATTCAGTTTAAAAATTGACAAAAGAAACATTCACATTGGAAATGTGAATGTCAGCTATGGAAACGAAATTAAAAATACTGAACAAATTAGAAAGTAACGAGATACTTCAGAATTGACGAACGAATGCAATACTAGGTCCACAATCACTGGTATCAAAAACAGAATACTTTTTTGTTTTTAATTATTTCTTCATGAAACTTTTGCCATCACACTCGCGACATTTTCCTGATTAAAACGAGACCAAACACGATACAATTTGCATCACATTTGCCTGTATAATCAGCGATAGAATGGAACCTCTGTTATCCGAACTGATATTTGAATTCTTCATTCAGACGAATTTCGCATATAAACAGTTCAACTAAAGCGACGTATACGCATACTAATACGATAGTTAGGTCAAAGTTCTATTATCCAAACACTCGTGTTCCAGTTAAGTTCGGATAATAGAGGTTCTACTTTATCGTGGATTAAACAAGTGAACGTAATCTAAACTGCATCGTGTTTGGTATCATTCTAATCAGAAAAATGGCGCGAATATTTTACTGAAAGTTTCATATGAAAATAATTAAAAACAAAAATATTTTGTCACCGAATTAGTATCGTCTCATCGCTACACCGGTGTCAACATTTTCTTTACTCGTTATCCTTCAACACTAGCGATAAGAGGTCAAAGAATAGTGTCACTATACGATATAAGCATCCTTTCAGTCCCAAAATTTTCGCACATAACGAGACACTACCGTACAGCTGACAGAGGTAGCACCATGCATCATTCGCACCAGGAAACACACCCTCCATCCACACACTCGCTCCACTAATGCAAAAATTAAATACAAGAACTGGTAAAGGGATCGATAGCGAAAGGGGTTGGCGGGACATGCTGACCACAGTAAAAACGGCTCGAGGGCCGCGGATAAAGGGTCGCGGGCGACTGCCCTTCACAATATTTATTCGAAGTAACCGGCGAAACAGGGTGCAAAGAGGGGGGTGGGGAGAGACAGAGGGGAGGGGTGAACAGGGCTCGCGATCAAAGCGGTCCGCGAAAAATATCCATCGCCGTAAAAACTGTTCCACATTCGACTGCCGTTCATCACTCGGCTTCTTTCGGCGTGGCTCTCGCGTGCGTACGCGCGCGTTCTCTCGGTGCTTCTCTCTCTATATATTTTCCTTTTTTTTTTTCGCTCGGCGTCGTTCGCGAAACGCTCCCAGCACTTTGCCTGGCCCCGGTGGCATCGGCTCGGAGAGTTCCACCCCCGGTTTTCACATCGCGCGCAATTTCCAAGCACACTTGTCTACGCGGTGTCGACGACGGCGCCGCGGAATGGAGCGAGCGAAGGAACGCTCGCACAAAGAGACATCTGAAATTTCTGCGCTCGGGAACGTTTTTCGGGGGAAGTATGACGACGCGGTATAGGGGGAGCTAGAGGGGCTTGGTGGGGAATTAATGGCGTGTGCACCGCGAATAAAGTGCCCCTGTGCGGCCGGTGAAAGCGGCAAAATAGGTTCGCAGCAAAAGACAGTCGGGCAGACCGTGGATGAGGAAGTAAAAATAGTGCACGGTTAAATTTACATCGGCTCAGGAGCCAGCAGGTGAAACCTCGATCCATTACGCACCATGATCCCCATTTGGGATCGTGAAATTGGGTGCAAAGAGACATCTGAGATTTCTGGACCCGGGAACGTTTTTTGGAAGAGGTATGGCGGCGGTATAGAGGGGGTGGTTACTGGGGGGATTAATGGCGTGTACACCCCGACTAGAGTGCCCCTGTGCGGCTGGTGAAAGCAGCGAAGAGCTCGGTAGGTGGTAAAAGACAGCCGGGTAGATCGTAGATGAGGAGGAAATAGAAATAGTGGCCGAGTAGGATGGGGGTAGGGAACGTAACCACGTTTAGTAAACACGAGGGTAAGTTACATCGTCGTGCGGCAAACGACAAAACAAAGTTTGATACGCGCAGGGAGCTACGTCGCCTCTGGTCCTCTCTCTCTCTCTTTATCTCTCTCTCTCCCTCTATCTCCCTCTCTCCTCTTTCTCTTTCTCTCTGGTTTTCTCTCGCTCCCTTGTTCTATCGGCCGTCCTTTCTCCGCGTTCTAGCGCCCCCGCTGAGAGTTTACGGGCTTGTCCAGCGAACTCTGGCGAGGCTGTTTATCCGCAAAAGTAATTACCCGTTGTCATCGCTCGATTTCATCGCGACCGCCGCCGCTGGTGGCGACAAGGCCCCCCTCAACCCCCTCCCCCTCGCCTTCCTCCCTTATTCCTGCTGTCTTTTCAGCTCTCAGGAAGACACCTCGCGCTTCCGGCTGGGCGGACTCTGTAAAACCGCGCGGACACTCGGAAACACCGTCTTCCTTCGAGCAAAGCGGATTATGCAAAATACCGGGGACCAATGGATGCGATTCTTGAAGCAGCCCTGAATTGATTCAGCGAGTTCTCCCGTTGACAACGGTGTTCTTTGCTGGACAGTTGGATAATTGTTTGGAATGTTACTCTGTGTCGTCGCTGCACTGCGCATTTATGTTAGAGATAAAAATTGTGGGCGTTCATTTCCTTTCTGAATAATTCTGGTTGAGGTGCCATAGTAAAACAGTATTTTTATATTCTTTCTATGTCTATAATTCAAAATAATTCATTGCCACGTGTCTTTAAATATAATAAATTGTTAAATGTCCAAGCGCGGTACGAGTAAATATACTCGATTTGGTATGGAAAAAATGAAAAATTGCTTTTCGCTCTCGCGAGAAGCTCCGTGTTGTTTCTTTGTTCTCTAAAAAAAAAATCGCAAGACATCGGCTAATAACCCATATTAAAACTGTAGCCGCGTACTAACATAAGTGCGAGCATCATCGTGAATCTTAGATAAGTATCGATAGATATCATTTACACGTTCCAATCAGAAGAAATCACCGCACGATTGCCGACGCCTCCTGTACGGTTTAGAAAAATCTGTCTATCAGCATGAAACTAACATCGATAATACTTCGATTTATCCGTGAAACATCGTACGGAGATAAGATTCGAAACTGTCATATACGATGGGATTGACATATTGACGTTTATCGTATATGCAATCGGTCGTTGTGATCTGTTTCAGTGAATGTCTATCCAAGGCGATTGGATATTCTGATAGTATCTATCACAGATGCAATTCGGTATCTGTCACTTCATTAATGCATCCTGTATCTTAAACAGCCGTGAACCCTTTAATGGATCGATTAAATTACAGGATCTATTAAATGCGGTGTCGCGACAGACGGGTTATATCGAATGCACATATGCCATGTTGAACGCGTATTTGTTGTTAAATCCTTCGACACGAGAATGTTCACTAAAGACTGATATTTTACACAGTTTATTCCATAACTGTTTATATTTATTTTATTCGCAATACTTAACTCTATTTTTTGTCCGGACAGCTTCAGTTTATTAGTCAGTCTTGCTAAATATTAATTTTAGATTCTAAGGAAACAGTTGGCTAAGCACCATGAACAAAACTAGTGGTAATTATGTTTCCAAAATAAGGAAAAATTGACTAGAATTTCAACATAAAATACTGAAAAGTGTTTCACTTTCTCGAACTCAATTAGTTGATTCATCTCTTAATAATGAATTTCATTTCAACCAAGAGATTAAATGGAACGAAATAACCAAAATTAGGAATAATTGCTAACCTTTTATAGACTAGAATTTTTTGTTAATATTGAAAATAGTTTTCTTTAAGAAGCTAAATTCTATATCAAAGTTTCCAGTTCTGGGAACAAATAAAAAATACTGATCTGTCGCTAAAATAATTAAATAGCAACTTTAGTAATTGAATACGTAAGCCTGATGTCACCAATATGGCAACCAATATTCGTCCTCGAAGGGTTGAAGTATAAATTTACTAAGTTAGTAACCAGTTGGAAAGCATACTTAAACAACACTGCAGTGTGCGAAATGCACAAAGGTGGGACGCTGGAAATCGCTATATTGTGTCGTTTAAAACAGAGAACTCGCGAGAACGTCAGCAGTCTGTTGACAGTCAAGTATCCATGTAACAGCTGAGCGTGAAACAAGATGGAATTGGCTCACCTAATGTCCTTGTATATAATTCAGAGCGAGCAAAGAGCTATTCGACGCGGAATTTCATTCGGCGAACGGGTCTGCGAGCCACAAAACTGCGCCTCGTGACATAGTCTCTTTGTTCGTGCCTGAAGAACGATTAATTATATGTTTGCGGGGGAATTCGAGGCACTCGTGCGATCCGCGTTCTCGTTACAGGTGACGCAACGTGGTTTATCAGAGCCCGTGCGAATTAATCCGATGTCAGCCAGCGATCGAAGATAATGATCCGCGCTCGACGTATTCGTTTTGCTATAAAATCCCACTTCTCGTACTCGAAATATTTCATTTTCTATCTTCGACTTCACAGTCAAAATTTAAATGCGTTTCAAGATTATCGAAAAACCACGACGACACGGTATCGATAAAGAAGCATAAATTATCATAGAATGAAAAATAAATTGATATTTTTATGGAAAATTATAAATTAAGCTTCCAGAGTAAGATTCCATTTGTAATTTCTACAGGATCTTTACTATTTCTTTATTATTTCCTCTTCGGAAAATATAAATTACTTCAGAAAGAAAAACGGAATGAATTTTCATGGGGAAGGAAGGCTTTCCCCGCAATATTTATAAACTAATATCCTACAGTCTTTGTTATTCTTATTAATCTTTATTATTTTTGTATCGCTTCCTTGTTATTTTTTATGTTGGTACAATCTTTTCAGTTCCTACGATATTTGGAGATTTTATGGAGATACAAATACTTCTCGAAGCGAGTCATAAAGTTTGAGAAATGAGTTGATAGATAAAAATACATGAAAAATGTAGACTACAGTTGCCAGGTGTCATACTGCATCATGTTTATAAATATTAATTGCGCCGCGGTATCATCTGTCTATAGAAACAAACAATATTGGTACACAGATAATATTTGCAAATTGAAAAAGTGAATAATGCGCAAACACGATAACCAAACAGTATCCTCCGACACGAACACCTGATGATTCTTCAAAATGGCCAGTTCCCAAAAAATGGTTTAAAGGAATTTTGTTTGCACTTTTCCTAGCAATTTATGAGGGAAATCGATGATGTATGTACAGTGTCATATATTTCTGACGATTTCTCGCATTTTCATACGTAAAAATAATTAAAACAACGCCGGAGACTTACCTTCCGCTTGTAACTGCTGGCGTCTGGAAATCCTCTGCCTTTTCTGCACACACACAAATTCAGACAAGGTTAGACTTGATACACAAGAACTGCTTTGCACGAAAATAAATATACAAGAGAAGAGGAGAAACACGAGAAAGTCTACCGAGTGAAAACTGATGTAAGAACGAAGCACAACCCAAATACTCAGACAGCGTGAGCATCGAATTTAACACAATTGCTTAGCGATGCGAGAGGACTTGTCTGTAAAAAGCATTTGCAGCGACGTTGTTCAATCGCGGAGACAATATTCATTAAAATAGAATGTTTTACAGTCTGACAATTCGTAAGATCGGGTCTCCAAAACACTTTGCTAGTTGTTTAATCGTTACTAAAATGTTACGTTTCTAAAATGAAAAAATTGTAAAAATATCGCAGAATCTTTGCCTGTGGTTTATTTTTTAATTAATTTCGCTCACAGTGGAGATCCAATTAATTTCTCGATGTCTTATATTTACAATTACAGAATTTCTAACCAACGTTAAAGATGGCGAAAGACTCACAGAATCTTTGTCTGTGGTTTGCTTTCAAATCGAATTGACTCACAGTGGAGATTACGCAATTACTCTATTTGTAATAAGCGTCGTCTGAATCGATTTGAAGAAATTAATTTTCTTTAATTGTTTGCCCCTTCCCCAGACGCGTTTGCGGAACAGTTTCGATGAATCGAGTTTACGGAAGCCGAGAAGGCAGCCGCCAGCGCATGAAAATGAGGTTACAGAAGAGAAGAAAGTGTTTCGCGTGAAATTAATTTTTCCTGTCACTCACTCACGAATCGCGAAACTAAATTGTCGTGCTGGCTGCACGAAACAATGCCCCTCGACTTTTATTGTATTTGGTGACTACTCAAGCGTTGCCTTCTATTTGCGCAGCTAAAATGAACATGTCATTTTCTGCCCCTTGAACCCGTGATATTACCAGCTTCGACTGTACAAGTGCAAACGCCCCTTGACGCTCGCTAATTGCAATTCCATTTTTCTTGTCTTTGGAACTTGTTTTCCCGATTGAATTCCAAACGAGGAAATAATTAACTCTCTGGCACGATCATTTATTTTAACGTTGGAACGTTCGAACGACGCTTTTAAGTTGTCACTGAAAGTTGCGATTATTTAAAACAATTTTGAAATTGCTACGTATGTACTAGTCGGTCCCGGTTTCGTATTTAATTAATACATTCAATTCGCATCAGTTTCTTAAAAAATAGCTTGGGGAAAAACGAAACATTAATGGAACTATGATTATGATTTTTTTTTGTATGTTCGAGTTACTTGGTGATATTAAACATACAAATTGCGAAAGGAATTTTTCGAACCAGCCTAATATTTAAGAAATTGCTAAAAATTTTAATGACCTAAGCACGAGTAATGGTAATCAATTTCGTACGCACAGAAGGAAGTTAATCATGTGCAATGGAAATTTTAGAGGGTTAGAAGAAATGTCTTCGGATGAAAATATTGGGGTTAACTACTTTCGGTACTTAAAATGCTGTGTTAAATCTCCAGTGTTCTATGTTTTAAAGTACAATTTAATATGTGATCTTACTTGAGAATTATAAAATAGCTCAGCTTTATTAATATTATTATTAGTATCAATATTAATCCCAGGAATAGTTGCATATGAGTCTAGGACAATATTTCACCAATTTTTATTTTATACTCCAAACAAATCAATTTCATTTATAGCCTCATATTTTTAAGAAATACTTTACCTATTTATCTATTGTACATACTGTAAATTGATTCGTTTATGCCCGTGTTGTGAGAGGCATTTCTTAAAAATGTGACGCCATCGCTGAAGCATAATTTGAAAATTAACTCATTTACTTTGTCTTGCAACAAGGTAAAACTGATTATGTCCGTCACGTCAGAATTTTCAAAGACACAGTACAATGAAATAACGTTAGAACACACACGGACTCGAAATCATTGGACGCGTTAAAACGCCAGGAGTTTCGCCGACCAATTAAGCAAGTAAGCATCGAGAAGTTCCTATGCCTGAAAATTAAGAGGTTAAAATTTCAATGTGAAAACTTCGGGTCGAATTCGCATCGGATCCAACGCGTCCCGCCAGGCGAAGTGCAAGCGGCTGCACCGACACGGGTGCACATTGTGTGCCGCGTAAATTCTCGGCGTTATCTTTCGATCGGAGTAAATACTTGCAATAGCGGGCATTTATGAGGTGTTCTCGCGAGCGTGCAGAATTTGTCACGGGAAGAAGGAGGAGGGAACGAATCGAGACAGAGAAATGAAATACGGACTTGCCGGTGAAACGTGTTAATAAAGAGCTCGCGTGCGCGACGCCGGCGAAAACGGTGGCGCACGGAGAAATATACGTACACACACATATATATATATTCGTTTATATATATATATATATATAAACTTAATATTCGTTTTTTCGAGGCTCGTGCCACGCCGCGGGCGCTAAGAAGCGGCGACTTTAAGAAGCGGGCAAGCGAGATATGTACACGCGAAAAGGAGAGAAGGAAACGGCGGTATCGCGGAAGCGTGCGTGAGCGGAGCGCATTTATTGCCGGCGTAAAGTAAAATTACCGCTGCAACTGCTGTTACCGCAGAAGCAGCTCGCTCTTTCTCCTTTCATCTGGCCGTTGGCCGCGCGCGTAACGCAAAATTCCCATCGTTTTAGCGGCAACTGAAGCAGAACCATTTTCGGTGTGTATCTGCGAAACTGCATAACGGGACCGGACCCCAAGCATTTCCCTCCCGTCTTTCTTCCCGCGCACCGGTAGGAGAGAATCGAACGAGATCCTCGCCCTGAATTTTTCCAACCGAAGCTTCCGCCGAACATGCTCGCTAACGCGCGTGCCGTAATTTTTCAAACGGCGAATTAGCCCGAGCACAGTCGTTCCCGCGATTAACTCCGTTTACCCGTTTGCGCGATCTCTTTCTGCTTCTTTCTTTCTTTCTTCGTTGCTTGCTTGCTTGCTTGCTTGCTTGCTTGCTTGCAGCGCATATCGTGGGATTCCACTGATGAAAACTTCGACCACTTCGAAGTAACGCTTCCAGAGTCTTTCGAGAACGACGCAGCGAAGTCTTTAGCGTCGAGAGAGCGTGCTGCAAATTTTTATTCGAGCCGAGCGTCTACGATTTTCATCCAACCGTGGATTTTACGTACTCTATGACAGACACCGGTGGTCGAAAATTTTTAACCCTTTGCACGCGAAGCTATTTTAACACCAAAACGAAACATTTCTTCCGACCAAGAATATTTCCCGTCTATACATATATTTTTCATGTTACACATTCGAAAATGGTGCAATTTATTCCTACAATACTGAAATGTTTAGTAATTTATCAAATACAAACAAGTTTAATAATTTAAAAAATATTTTGAATAATGATACAGCAATTTTTAGCGGTGCCTTACAGTGCTAAGGGTTAACACTAAACGTACCGAGCTATAAATGTAACAGGTACATGTTGCCTTATAAAAATAAAGATTTAATTTATTTAGACTTTGCGCGATTCTTATTGCAATGCGCGCTCTACTAAAGATATTTATTGAATCATTGCTGATGAAAGCATCTTTATAATTTCAAAAATTGTCAAATAAAAAATCTAGATCCGGTCATTTGACCGGTGGTGGTACGTTTAGCGTTACATAATATAAAGAGTAACCGAATAAAATATTTACCGAAATGTACCGAATATATAAAATATTATTCAGAGAGTTATGGAATATTTTGCAATTGAGTTCGGTCGGTTTGAAGAATACTGTACTGAACTCGCGGTGTAAAGTGTATTCCAAATATTTCTGCGATTTTATCGAGGTATAGAAAGAGGTGATTCCCGAGGCCATTTGCAATCACTTTTCCCTTTGCGAAAATGTTCTACGCGGCTTTTTTGAGGAGTTATTAACGAATAACACGGGACCAATCAGGGCGCGGCGACAACGGACGGATTCCTCGGCCAATGGCCGACGTCACGCTCACCGGAAGCCGCTGTATACCAATTTAATTCTTCTTCTAGGAATTTATTAACGGATTATGACGGATTCTAATACTTTTAATTTACGAATATTGAGATTGTAAAGACGCATTCTTGAGGGATTATTTAACAAATTGTTTTCTTTGCGTATATATTATTTAAAAAATAGGTAAGAATTTTGATAGATACATTCATTTTTATAAAGTAACGTGAAATAGTCATTTCTGAAGCTCCGTAAACCCAGTGTTCAAAGAAATTATTTCAGCCACGTAGATAATCGTAAGGGGTTAATTACCTAGAGTTGATGATGAGCGTATCCAGCACTACGACACGTTTGAAATTACAAAACGCGAGCTTCGGAGTACATACAGTGATTTCTGTATATGTCACCACGACCTGGATGATAAACGTCGCGGAATGAACACATTCGCGACGGGATGTACCGCCGGTGGTAGAAATGCAACTGCCAAAATATGGGCCCGTCGTGAACGTACCCACTACCGCGGGGTGTACCCCGTGAGGGGCCCTGAAGCTCGAGAGGCCTCGGACGCCGAGAAGTATAAATATAACACGGCTCGGATGTGCCATAATTTCTCTGATGCTTGTTCTGTCTTAAATTGGATCTACTAATTTTTCTTATGACCGCATAAGATCCGCTATGTAATACAGTGATTTTCTCTGTATATGTCGCCGAGGCCTCGATGATAAACGTCGCGGAATAATCCCCACGTCGAGGAGTGTAAACACAACACGGGTATGTTTCCTGGACGATGCACGACGCTGGCAAGACCCCTATTGTTGACATATACCGCGTAAAAGATTGCGTATCGACGAGAGCGTCGCGCGTCGAGTAAACAAGGATCGCCAAAAATTCGATTCAACAGTTGGCCAATTATTAGCACAGGATGGCACGTCTGGCGAAAGCGAAATCTCGCGGAAGTGGTTTAGCAGCCGTTGATGAGTGGCAATGGGAGCAGGCAAAATCGCCGCGGGCCATTTAACGAAACCGTCGAAATCTCCGTAGGAGTTGCTCCTGGCAGCTCGTCGTCGTCGTCGTTGTCGCTGCCGCACGGAAACGTATCAATACAAGAATCCTCGGTATCGCATGCTCGCTCGCCGTAGCCGGGGCGATAAGGATAACAGTGGAGTCACGTTAGAGAAATGTAAAACGGGAAACCGCCCACGCCAGCGCGCCGCTAAGTTGCCTGTGAATCCGGCTAGGTCAGCGGAACTCGAAACTCTTTTTATTACAAAGAAAGCGGAGAACTTTTGATCGTGAATGCACGCCTCTAACGTAGCTCTCGCAGCTCTCTTGGCATCGCGATAAACCGAGTTATCGCGTTGTTCGTCTTTCGTGTAATCTTCCATTACCCGAATCTGCCGCGACACATTTTTACACGCTCAAGGACACGGTGGACTCTGTTGCGCGCTGTACGCGGGATTAACCGGCGACACCGGGGTCCGATTTGACCCGTAGTATTTTTATACTCAATATAAGATAGATTGCAGATAAGAGAAAGATCAACTCGTTATAAATGTGACGGTGGCCATCTTGGACCAGGGCTACGGATTAAAAAATCATTTTCATACCTGAACACTGAGGTTCTTTATGCAGAATAGAAATTGTTTGCATCAATTTGGAGAAACAGGGGCGATCAAACAATTTCTTTATTTATTTTTTTAATTGAATTCGAAAGTGGTGTTCCTGAATTCTTTTCATCTGTCCACTGCTTTAAATTGCACTCATTCAGTCATAAATTCATAAATTTAGTTTGTTAGATTAATGCCACTGAATTTTAATTTATTAAGACTGAAATTAACTAGATTAGAAGAATAATTATTATAAGACTGTGTAAATTTCGTTAATAATAAGATCGAAAAAATGCAAGAAGGTTTCAGGACTACTGGGTGTATCATATATTTTAACTTTTCCATTTTTATTTAACATCACTTCGATTTATCATAGAATTTTTAAGATTGGCAGTCGAATTGAACAGTAAAAGGAATCCGAGTTTTCAATTGGCGTCGCGATTATTTATTTATGGTTAAATATGTATTTTTACGCGATTGCGGCAAATTTCTGAGATAGAAGATTTTCAGTTTTTTTTCCAGGATAAGGAATTTTTTAGTCACTGGAAGAAATTAAGTCGACGCAGTTTTCGCGGAATTAGATATGGCAATGGGAATTCGCGTATACCTATGCAATTTATATATTGCCAGGGGAGTACACCGTATGTAGCAACACAATTGACATTTCGTCAATTATGTTTCCTGAATACGATACTCGCGAGACGAGTATAGAATCCGAAATGCGATCAATTTAGCCGAGGAAGCAACTTGCGGAAATAAGTTTCTCCTCTGCTTTTCAACGGAAACTGAATTTAGGGATGCTATGCGTGAACACAGCTCTCTATTAAACAGTCTTCCGAGACGGGTCGGTCTGAAATTCAACATTTTCGGAATACTGGAAATGAATGAGACGTTGATTGAATTTTTACGTAGCGAAACGAAAGCGGGAAAATTGTGACGAGTTGAAAATTTTGCGCGAAACGAAGATAAAAATACGAATCCGGATGCTTTCGATATTTCCAACAAAATTTTAATCGAACGCGGAAAACTTCCCGTCGGACCGAGTCGACATAATTGTTTCGCGGTAATGAGACAGCGCAACGATTCCCGCGCGTATAATTACCGAAATTAGCATCGGCGCGGGGCTTCAAATTAATTTCGGATTATAGGACTTAAGTCCTTCAATTCTCCAACACGTCCCTTGGCGTTGAATTTCCGTTCTGTCAAAGAACGACTAATTCCACGCGGAGTGCACAACCCCGGCAACAAAACTTCCATCGAAAATCGAAAGGATAAAATCGTTGGTCGTTCACAAATAATAAAGCGACGCGGTGGGCAGAATGGTCTCCCGTGTTTGTCGCTTCGTGCGCCGCGTTTCCCGAGAAAAATCTGTCAAATTGTCACGAGGAACGGGACGGAGGATTAAATATTTGAAAATCCGCGGGACCGAGGAAACGGACGCGGTCCGAGAGGATTTCGCTTGCGTTTAAAGATCGAGACTCGAAGCGTCCATAAATAATGTTTTGTCCGGCTAGCGCGAGTCAGCGAGACGTTTTCCTGTTGTTTCGCCGGGACAACAACAGACGCTGTTTAACGGTGAAGCATTAAATTTTAAGCGAGCGGTAGTCGCGGCTGGGTTCGCGACAATTTTACGCGGAGGGAATGGCAGCGTCGCCGGTCGGTCGGTCCGTGTATTACACATCTTTTTAACCCCCGACGCTCGGTTTTGTACGCTTTGCAAATATTCAAATGGCTCCGCTAATGGACCCTCTTTCCATCCGCGCGCTCCGGTGTTGCATCAAAGTGGCACAACGCGTAGCGGAGCGCTCGAAAAGGTACATCCATCTTCCCTTGACCCACCCAATGCACTGCCGGGATCCGAAAATTACGGGCTAACGGAAAGTCTCCGCCCGTCTCGTTCCTTCTCCCCTCGCCCCATCCCCTTCTTCTTCTTCATCTTCTTCCTCCTCTTCCTTCTTGTTACCTTCCTCTTCTGACTCGCTTCGGCCCCTTTCTCACTGTTTCTTGGTTTCCACCATTCTTCCGCGCTGGTCATTGACTTCACCTTGCCCAGGTCCAGTGATCGCAACAGAATCGCAATCCGTTTGCGTCCGTCTTTTTTTTTTTTGCATAGCTGAAATCGCATCCGCGATTCGCCAGATCAATGAAATCCGCTCCGTCCTTCGACGAGAACGCAACCCCGTCGTCGGACGATATCTGACGCCGCTTCGTTGCGCTCGACGTGCACTGCTGAAATGCATTTTATCGCGACTAGCCTTTGACGTTGACAGCGAGATTTGTTAAAAATGTTAGTCAGTTTGTCCTCCTTGTCTTTTCATTATTTTTCTTTCTCTGGTTCCGAGTAAACAGTACGTTCTGCAAATCGCAATTTAGTGTGCCATTGCATTCTGCATCCATCGTGTTTCATCATCTCGAAAATTAATCAAAAACAGGATGCAATTCAAACATATACGGACAAATACTTTAATAGAAATTCGTTGATGGAATTCGCATTTCATATAGTCGTGTAATACAACGCCAACGCAACAACGCTCGAAAAGCTTCTTTCATTTCCGACCTTGTATGACCTTGACACGGTCATTGCGTTGTATACGAACGAATTTGTCTTGACACGCGTTTTCATAGGATATGCACAAGAATATGCAGCAGTTCGTTTAGAAAATTGAAGGTCACCTTCGCTTCTAATGAAGATAGTGCAAACACAAAAAGAAATTACATGCGGCGTGACGTTGCTTGCAGGAAACCTCTTCCAATTTTTTCGAATATTTATTATTTTTATTCTGTGTAGAAAAATGCTTGCGTTCTCCTTAGACACAGAGGATTTTACTAAATTGTTGTTGGTAGTTTCTGGTGCTGCATTTCGAGGGCGGAGCTTGAATCCTCGCGGGTAGGTGACCTGTTAACTATCGAATTACGGGTTTTTTCGCGTCGGCGCGAGACTCTCCGAATTAGCGGTGCATCTGTCTGGTCGATCCGACAATGAGGGAAGTGCATTCTTACATCCAGGAAAGCGTACGTCATGCGTAACGAGACTACGTGACGTGACATACGGTATAAAACAGCGGAGCTTACGAATCCGAGGCGTAGCTGGTCTCTCTCTCTCTCTCTCTCTCTCACTCGCGCGCTTTTTCTCTCTCTCCGGCGTCTGAAAACAAATGCTGCGAAGCCTATGAAGTTGTTAGTCACGCTTCTTAGAGTTGTCTGGCTCGTTGACCGCCTCCTTTATTCTCTTCCAGTTCGTTATCGTCGAGTGGCAATTCGACTGTCTTTAATTACGGGTGCCGGGCCGACCTGGCAACTGGCCTGATTGGAAGAAAATTTCACGTTTAAAATTCCTTGTCGCGGATGATTTACGCGGGACCTTCGAGCACCGAAAGAATTCCTTTCAGCTGGAATGCCGAACGTCGGAACTTCTGCTCACCGCATACTCCGTAAATTAAATCGAACGTTGAATTCGATATTCCCTGACTATCGCCTCGGACAGGAAATACCTTATGGATTACCGTTGGTACAGTCCGCTCTCCCAAACTCACTCGGCACCGACGTTTGTAATCCTCTTCGATCGGCTTCTGCTCCTCCCGGAAGAGAGCAACGCGCGCTAGGCGCGCCTTCGGGCATCTGAATCCTGCCTCGTACTTCCAGACCAGTGATTTGCAATTCCCTACACTTACCAGGTGTGGACAAAACGATCGAATCATTTTTATTCCTCTGTTACACTGACGCGACCTCCGTGGACGTTTCTTTTACTCGAAACGATGCACCGATAGTCTCATCCACGAGGGTCTGGGCAACACGGAAGTTACATTCCTCTGTAACTTTTGTTTCGAGGGAGGCTCATCTTCACCGATTGGTGAAGATATCGAAGCAATATTGCCACTGATTGATATGTGAAGTTTCAATTCGATTGCATCAGTCAGCTGTACGCATACCGATCCTGAAGCGTGGAATAACAAATTTCATACTCGTCTTCCTTCGGGATTAGTCAAATTCTTACGGCAATACACCATTTAGCAGGTGCTTCGTGGCTTGGAGCAATTTGTTTATACACGTACACGTGCAACAATTCTTCGGGAATTCCTCGCAGCGATCCTTCATGGTTGCTGTACTGTACGATTGACCGAGTTTAATTAGAATTTTCTGAAATACACTGATTTCTCTATATGTGTCGCCGAGGCCTCTATGATAAACGTCGCGGAACTATCCCCACTACCGCGGGGTATACCCCGTGAGGGGCCCCGCACGCCGAGGAATGTAAACATAACACGGCTCAGGTGTGTCTCCTGTTCGATACACGACGCTGACAAGACCCGTGTTGGTGACATATATCGAGAATTCACTGTAGTCGTCAAAGCACTTCGCCAATTTTTATATGAATCGTTAAAAGATAAAGACTGTAGAAGACCACAGAATTAGCTTCTCGTTTTGCCTGCACTGTTTTAATTAATTTTTGTCCAAGGAACCTGTTTTGTGAATTACCTTAACGAAGGTACAAATAAATAAGAGCGATTTTCATAGTTGGACAGATGGCAACGTTTAGCACCATTTATATCAATTTTCTCGAACACATTTTTAGTGACACTTTATCGAGATCCATTGATCCTTTATCCCGATTAAACAAGCTTCGATTGAACTTAATCACCAAAGAAACTGATTAGCAGGATGTCTTCGAATCTCTAGATTTAAATTGATTGACATTTTGAGGAATGGTCCGCCAAGGTGTTAATAGGTTAGAAGAGCATCGTTCAGGTGAATTTTCAAGAAAATTACCGAATCGATCTCCATCCTCGATCCCGATGGGGAACGTAATGCCCGGTTTTCATTCGGCCTAAGACTACCTTCGGCTTTCTGCACGCGTCGCGCATTTATCACCAAGCTACAGTCCCTCTAATTGGATGCCAATAATTTTTATGTTTCACGTCGGAGAATAACTTGTGGAACGGGGAGATAATGAAGAATAGCTCTAGGAACAGGGGCCACGGGGATTGCTAACCCTAGATAGAATTCCACTCGACCCCAGAAACCCTTCCCCCCCCCCCACTACCGTGTCAATTTATTATCCTCTTTGCGTCAATATCAATATGTTACCGGGATTGGTTTATCACCGATATAAAATAGTATTATTCTGACCGGTGAATTACTTCACGCTGTTATCCAAATTGTCCTCGTTATTCCCGGCAACGCGATGCTATGCAGCTGGAAATTATGTGCAAATATCACGTAGATATATGCAAAGGACTTTTTAATATTGTTTCATTAGATCTCAGAAAAGAAATCCAGAAGTTTTTGTACATGAATTAGGTGAAGTGCGATTATTATGTTAGTCCACTTTTATTCTAGCAGGTGCAAACTGTACGTACTAGTTTAAAAATCTAGACATTTATTCATCGCTACACTGTGGATTTTTATGCAAAAATTGTTTTCGCCAGCTGCAAAGTACTGGAACTAAATAAAAGTTTGCGTCTTCCATTAATAATTTTAATAGGTTGATGATATATCGATACTCTTAAATTTATTTTATCTTCCTACCACTTCATGTTTTAACTACTCATCTTTATTATACGTGCATAAAATTCTGTTCATCACTGATGACAATATAGGAACAGTTTTTATGGGAAAATGAAGCTAGTTTTGTCCCAATTGAGACAAAACCGTCCCCACCATAACGCCCACTGTCCCCACCATAGCGCACACTGTCCAACGCGACGGAGGCGCGCGCAACATGAAAGAAAGGTGGTGGGGGAAACACGCGTTTGAGGGGCCCCTACTGTGCCCATCACACTGTCTTAGGAATTATAAGATAAGAATAATGTTAGGCATACAAACTGATTAATTATGCACTTGTAAGATGCGGTAAAATATTATTTTCAAATTAAAACATTATTTTTAGTGATACAATATTATTTTAGAAAGTAAAATGCATTTTAGTTGTTCGTAAATAATTGTAAATTCACGAAGAAGAACTGTAAATTAATTTGCTCACCTAACACAGTTATAAGTATGCAATGATGCGTCCACGCCAATATGAAAAATGTAAGACCCGAGATTTAAGACAAAGTATGAAAAACATTAATAAGGTTTAACATCATGAGAGGCTAAGAATTTTATGGAAACTGCATTGAAGCTCGAAAGCAGATAACAAAGGGTTCTAGCTAAACAAAAAAAAAAAAGAAAATAGAATTATACGCGCGTTCCTACAGAGTTCTTAAAATTAATTATGAAGCTTCGTGTCTGAAATGAAAATTGGCAGCAAAAAATGATTTTTTTTTTTATGAGAGAAGTACTGCTGATATTTTCGCGAACTTCAAAGAACTCGATTCGTCTTGTAAGATATATTTTTAGCATCGCTCTCTTCTCCGTCGTTTATTTGCAAATATCGAAATTTCGCCGGACGGAAAAACAAGTTTTCGAGGAAGCACCATCGTTCTATCAATGAAACAACTTTCAATCTGCTTTAAGTGTTCGAATTACGCTTCTTGCAGCTGGCTCGCGGAAGGATGTTTCCTGACATTTACGACGCTATTAAGAAACTCAGTTTTGAAGACACATCATATCCCGTAAGCTCGGTAAAAGGATGTTGCACATTCTTAGCTTGTTCGTGTACACTTGATCATCCCCGCGAAACTTGGAATTTGTTAAATATAGATACATCCGACAAAAAAATCCATTAACTAAATATCAAACATTTTGCATTTCGTTGCTCTACTGTCCTGTAGAAAAATGAATGAACACTTTGTTAATGCACTACAGGGATTCATTTCACCTTTACCATATCTTCCATTAAAATCGTTATTAAAATTGTCGTTCACCGTGTGTATCACAGTGAAGAATGAACATTAAAATAAATATTAGAAAATGTGAGATAAATGTAATTTTTGATGGATGCTTATATGGGCATTAAAAAATGTCAAATAAATATCATCTTCGTCATCTGTGTCATAAAATTGTTACATAATTTGTCTCCGATTGCCGAGTGTTTTCCACTTATACAAATGAAAGTAATTAGACCAGGATTTCATATTTCAATGGACGTAAACTGTTAAAAAATCACTGTTCAAAATTACACCCCAAGGTGAGTCCAGCAATATGAAAAATGCTGTGTATATGTCAACGTCACGTCTTTTAAAAAATTTAATAATCTCTATAGAAAATTGATTAAATCTCGTTTTATAAAACCAGCAGACGAAACTATACTTCGGGTCGACAGTATGGTTTGATTTATTAAATAACTTCAACACTTCCTGACATGATTGAACTTCTAAAAAATACGTTGAATGCACTGATTCGTTGGTAACATTTTGATCCAGTATAGTTCTACAAGTTAACATAAATCCCTGACCAAAGACAATTCGTTCCAAAGGACCGTAATTAATTTGTTCACAAGATTTGTGCACAATATTGTTCTACGAGTTAGAATAAATCCCCATCCAGTAAATTCGATGCAGTAACTCAAAGATACAAATTTTGAATACAATTAATTAATTTGTTCGCGAGACTTGTGCACAATATTGTTCTACGAGTTAGAATAAATCCCCAGCCAAGTAAATTCGATGCAGTAACTCACAGATACAAATTTTGAATACAATTAATTAATTTGTTCGCGAGGTTTGTGCACAATATTGTTCTACGAGTTAGAATAAATCCCCAGTCAAGTAAATTCGATGCAGTAACTCACAGATACAAATTTTGAATACAATTAATTAATTTGTTCCCGATATTTGTGCACAATATTGTTCTACGAGTTAGAATAAATCCCCAGCCAGTAAATTCGATGCAGTAACTCAAAGATACAAATTTTGAATACAATTAATTAATTTGTTCGCGAGACTTGTGCACAATATTGTTCTACGAGTTAGAATAAATCCCCAGCCAAGTAAATTCGATGCAGTAGCTCACAGATACAAATTTTGAATACAATTAATTAATTTGTTCGCGAGATTTGTGCACAATATTGTTCTACGAGTTAGAATAAATCCCCAGCCAAGTAAATTCGATTCAGCAGCTGACAGATACAAATTATGAACAGAATTTATTGCTGTGCCAAAAGCATTTATACACAGCATCGTTCCACGCGTTAGGATAAATCCGCAAGCGAGAACCCACGCGAGGGAATTCGCTAATTAAGAACGCCGGGTTCTACGCCCGGCTATAGTAAAGTCCCCATAAAACGAAATCGAGTAAACAGCATAATCTGGTGGTAGCACTTTCGCGGTCAACAGTATGTAACACAGTGCTCTCAGTGGTCGCGGCCGATAAGAGTTTATTCTGCCCATAAAATTTTCATACTTTCACAGTTTACTTACATGCCGGCAAGTTCTCCGGCCGGATTGAATTATTAGCTATTCCGCTGCGCCGATGATGTACATAAGGCCGCGGAGAGGTTCGAAGGAGGAAGTACCGAGAGGAAGGTGAAGGACTTCGAGGAGGGCGGTTACGCGAGTAAAGTAATCGATTCCGTGCTTGCGGAATCTCCGGAGCAAAGTCCGACCGTCGCCGCGGTACGGGACTCTCTCCTCTCTCGCTCTCTCTCTCTCTCTCTCTCTCTCGCTCTTTCTCTCGCCTCTCGATTACGCGATGTGAACAACCTTCGTCTATTGGAGCTGATGTAAGTATTACATGCTCGTTAGCGGCGGAACGCGAACGTGAACGCGAACGCGAACGCGAACGTGAACGTGAACGTGAAACGCGAAACGTGAACGCGCGCAGCTGTGCGACGCATTGTGCTGTTACAAGCGCGGATGAACCTTGAGGGAAGTGTCGATGCCATTCTTCCTGCTCGCGTTACCGGAAAGATTCGAAAAACCGCGATAGCATTCGAACCGCGACATATGTGTTCTGCTTGAAAATTATACCGTTCCCGTGATACATACGGCTAGCGCCGCCGCCGCCGCTAGAACGATTCAATTACAGCTAACTCCTCGCATAACCGGAATACTTTGTTCCGAAGATATTCGACGCGGAGTGACGTAAATCGCGTTAGCCGCGATGTAATTAAAGATACGGGGCTACGTGCTCGAGGTTGGGTTCCGGTGTAGAAGACCGGAAGATTGTTGTTTTAGAATATTTTTTTTCGCATCGGGAAATAGGCAAGCACTTCCAGGTTTCGATTTAATCAACACTAGATTTACGGGGCACTGAAAATCACTATTTTGCGTTACTTTATAAAAATAACAAAAATTTGGGGTGAGGGACCCAACTACTTTGCCTATGTTAATTATACTTATTTTTGAAGTATTTTAAAGAATCTGATTTCAATGAAAAAAATTTATTATCTCTTTTTTAATATTCACTATGCTTTAAAAATAAGTGTAATTAATATAGGCACTATTGGGTGCCTTACCCTATCTATCCAAATTTTTAGCCACTTCTTTTATAATATATTCCCCCCCAAAAAAAAATAATTTTGGTGAATGATTTCTTGATTTGAGTGATTTGGATGATTTCAATAATTATAAATTGAAAGTATTAGACGTCATTTTGACAGGTCCGGCAAACATTATTAATTGGCATGAATTAGCAGACTAGAGGCTTGTTGGCTTGAAAAAATTTTCTCGGATCGAACAGTGAACAGAAATTTACAGATTTTGAGATTTATTAGCACGCTCTTTTGATGTACGATTTTTTACGAAGTTTACAAAGCAGTCGTGTGATTTTTAACTAATCCGCATTATATCTAGGCACTTTGATTTCACATTTAAATGGAAGAAATGGACATATTTTTGAGCTGCACAAAATTTTCGAAGCAACGAAATGGGTTTCAGAATGTGGAATTTCAAATAGATGAAATGTAGGTGTGAAAATGTTATTTGAATTTGAAATATCACGAAAAGGTTTCAAAAAATTTTTTTCAACCGAAATTTTGTACAATTTAGAAACGTGGTCGGGCTTCTTTTTCATTTGGACTTAAAATCAAAGAGGATGGAGGGGATTATTACAGGACGCGATGCTGGAACTCGTGTTACTTAGATAGAATTAAAAGTTATACGATTTTTATACGTTGGAAGCATAAAAATAGTAAATGTCGAAACCCGAAGATTGCTATCTTGTATATCTTGTTGTAAAAAGAAAATTTTACGAAGCCCGATGAAAGTGTAGTTACATTATACTTTATATAGAATGCGAAAAAATCAAACTAGCCATTAATTTTTCAGTATAAATGCACAAATGTGCATAATTCAGAAATTATTTAAAAAAGGATAAGAACACTTTTCGTTTCCAAGCTTCGTTTTCGAGAAAAATGTGTTTGAAGATCCAACAGATACGCATGGCCCTATATTCACAATAAGTAGAATCAGTAGACCATGATCAGACACATCAGCCAAATCTCCTTTAATCGCATAGCATATTTCCCGAATTTTCAAACACGATCTTTCCGAAAAGGAGCCATAAAAAAATTATCCCTTTTCTCGACTAAAATTAATAATTTGTAACATACACAAAAGTATATTATAAGGAATAAAAGGAATTAACAAAAATATTACGGGGTACAAAATACATACCGTTTTATCAAAGTATTTATTTTTTATTGAAAAATTGAACGATGTTCCTCAAAAAGAGAGAGTAGTACCAAAATATTTATATTGTATTTTCAATTATTTATGACCATTGTTATTCTTTGAAATACACTTTGTTCTCATTTTGATACAATTTTATTTATGTTACTATTCTTTGTTGTATAATATAGTAGAATATATGAGAAACTAGTAGGCACTTTGGTAACTAGTTGGAACCACTTTATTATTATAAATTTTTTTTCATGAAATAATTTTTCTATAAAATCGAACTTGTCTGTATTAACTGCAAGACACACAAGCTACATAGACATTTATTCCATTTCTCAATAATTGTAACAAGTAGACTGCGGATTTTATGCATTTACGACAAAAATGAGTAGTTGCAATATGAAGCAACAGGAAGATTAACTAAATCGGAGAGTTTCATACTATTTCTGATCTACTAAAATTATTGAACGAATAAAACAATTCTGTAGTGGTTCCTGTTTCTTGGGATAGATATCAAGTAAAAATCCGCATACTAGTAAAAAGCTAGGAATAATACAACACCATTTTTGAATACACGAATGTTTTTTCGTATGTGTTCTAAAAAATGAATTCAAATGAAAGGATGAAAATCTAAAAGTTTCGAGACCGTATTCCACACGGAGGCCGCGTTGTTTAAAAACCGTGTTATATGAGTGTTCGCATTTTCGCAACGCGATAACGACGTCAGATAGCGAAACTATCCAGAAAAACCGTACGACCTCGAAACGGAGGTTTCGTCGTTAACATTATATCCCCCAACAGTTCTTTAATTGTGCTCTCGCGAACCCGCTTCCGGACGTTGTTGTTCCCTCGGTGACGGCGATATCGAATCCGCGACCACGGAACCGTAGAAAACTTCAAGGCAATATTTCGGCTACACAGGAAACCGCGAGCAACACTCACGGAATTAATTAACCTGATCGTATGCAGGATTAAACTGCGGATATTATTAAGCTTATGATATCTGTTTGTGAACGCTGCCCGCGAGCGTGCGCGTGCGCACTTACTCTCCGCGTTCGGCCTTATTTGCATCGGTATTATTTGCTCCCCTGGGACGTCGATCCAATTAGCCACGTTCGCTTTTCCGCAAAAACGATCGTTCCTATAACGTATGTCCTTTCTTCTGCCGACTGAGATCATCCTGTTTCCGAATTAATCGAACGACCCTGAGATACTACGTCTGTATCTCGAACACGTTTCGGATGTGTTTGTCGCGGAAGCCGTGAGGAACATCTTAATTTAAAATTACCGCGTTTGTTACCACCAGTTCGTTCGCATCCTTTATAACTCAAAATGATCCTCGTCCTTCCTGTATTTAAAATTGCCTGTTCCCACAGGCGATAAACAGGAAATGTATCATTTCTTACAGACTTCGTCCTGCTTTTAAGAAACTACAATGTATGGTTAAAGAACAAAAATGTGATTTAATCATTTCTTTTGAGATTATCGTCTTAGAAGAAAATTTTTGCCGTAAATCTTATTAATAGAAACACTTTCTACAGCTAAATTATCATAAAATGGTACTTATGCTGCTGAATAGGAATCGACTGAAGTATCTGATCATGATTCACCGATTCTACTGCGTGCGAGTACCGAAAATAGTAGCCCTACACGATCTATGTCGCCGCACAGACCAGAGAATTGGACTTAGATGAAGTCTTTATTGTACTTCTGATTGGTGCTTCGTAAATCAATTTGTAATTTAATCAATTCCTAATAAATTGCCAATTCGTCACTTTCGCACATACTTTAATCAAGATTAAAACGAGAGAAAAATTTATTTAACCGACTATAAGATTCTTCGCATTGAAGGTGAAAGACGTCATTGATATCTATTAGTATAACAGTTTCCTTGCATTCGACTCTGTATAAATTACTAAAAAGAGTTTGATTTACGATTACTTCTTAAAACATTTCAAGTTCAATTCATAAGAATTGGAGACTTCCCTATAATAATTCGGAGCCATTGGTTACCCTAAATGGCGCAGCATTTCGTAATCTTCGATTCTCCCTGAAACCATTTCAAGTTCGAAGTAAAAATTAGAAACTTGTTTAAAAATTTGAGCCACTTGTTACCCTAAATCACGCAGAATTTCTTAACCTGCGATTTCGCTTTGAAACATTTGAAGCGCAATGGATAAAAATTCGAGACTTTTCTCTGAAAATTCGAAAGCGTTTTTGCTGCTCTGAACCGTTTAGAGATAAACGCTTATTTCTCGCCGCATCTACCGGAATAATAAAGACTTATGTTCCAGTAAATAGCCGCGATAGGATCGGAATTCCGGCAGCTATATTAGAACAAAGTAACGCTGATCATGAGATGTCGCTCTTGGCGCAGAGTATATCTGATGCGAAGCGATTCCTTGAACCAGCAACAGTATCAAAGATGATCGCTTGGCAAGTCAGCGCTCGAGAGCGCAGCACGAAACCGTGAAACCATTCTCCGGCGTGCTACTGGTATCAATATCATCGACCGCCGAGCCACCTTTCAAAAGATCTGTTTCTTTCGTCGATTACACGCATTCCCGGCCGATAATTGCAGAACATTGTTCCCCGATTTTTCTGCTTATTGTTCGCGTCGATCGAAACCGCGCGATCTAGTCCGCCGAGAAGAATCCGAATTAAGAGATTCGATACGGAGGCAAGCTACTGCGCGTTCTTTGCACTGTTAACCGCGAATGTCGAACGAGAGGCCCGCGCGAGCCCGACTAATGGGAAAAAGATTTCTTCGCTCTCTCTCTCTCTCTCTCTCTCATTCCGCGTTATTAATTTTGTTCGCCCGGAGCGGTGCGTGCTGCTGTCGCGTCTTTGATGTCTTTATAGGATGACAGATAAATATTCGCGGTGTATCGTTATGTTATTAGCGTTCGACGCACTGTCACCGAGGGATTTATGTTTTTCGCCGCGAGCCGAATTATACAATTAATTTGTCAGTACTCGCCTGGGTGATTTAAGGACTGCTCCTTTACGCTGATCCTCTTTACTGCCACGCTTATTATTGTCTACTGACACTTTTCTTTGTTTCCGTTAATCAAGGGATCAGGTAATTGCAGCTTCTGCGTTTAAGTAATTATTTTAGAATATTTTTAAAAATAGAAACTTCCATCGAAGTGTTGAAATTTATAGAAATTTCTAAATCTGTGACACTTCGATGCCACCATTTTGGATTTTCTTACTAAGAAAACTGTAATAATTGGACCGAGGATTTTTGTGCATTTATGATAAAATTGGGTAGATCGAACACGGAAAGGAGAAAATGTTTAGAGCGTTCAAATATACTGTGCTATTATGTACCCATTAAAATGATTAACAACAGAGATGTCTATTTAGTCTATTAATCCAGACAATTTTTATTTTGCACAAAAATCCGCAGTCTAGTAATAACAGTTTGCACTCGGAGGACTTTATTCAACAATTTTACACAATTTTATAATTGTAATCATACCCACGCGTGTGTATAATCGTAACCATAATTGACAGTGACTGACTAGATTTAGAATATTCCCTTAGAGTGGACAATTCAGTGCAAAGAAAAATAATTGTATGAAGTAATAAAGGAATTTGTACCGAGGAATATTTCTAGAATAATTTTACGTTTGAAGACTACGTTTCGTTGCCCTAACAGCCGGTACATACACTTCCGTGTTTTCCCGAATGAAATACTCCGAGACGAAGCCATAACACCTCATTCCCCGTTTAATCTCCGTGTAAAGTTCCTCACTGTCAAATTGTAATCGCAAATCCTCAGATACACCGACTGAATGCGGTTTTCATTAATAATTTATACGCTAACAGATGCGCGAATTCTTTACGCTCGTTCTATCGCAATTAATCACTGACTTTTTAATTCTTCCGGGGATTATGATCCAGCTAGTCCCAACTAGTGAGCAAAGTATGTCATTTACCAATGGCAGACATTAATCCTATTTTTAACGATTCCGACGAGACACTGTTGCGTGACCTTGCGAGTCTGGTCGATGAACTGTCGAGTCAATATCCTCGTAGGATTATTACTTTCGATCACTATGCAGTCTAGTCTGAATTTATTAACACTCCATGTGCCACAATTTTCCAAAATACGACGAAGATAGACTACGTACATTCTTGCCTGTATTTTATTTTTATTTAAGCTCTTCGGATCCTTAACTGGGTCCACTTCGGTTCACAATTTTGGACTTGCAATGCCACAGAGACCAAAAAAGAACAAACTTTTATATTTACTTTCATATTTATATTACGTGTATGCAAAAGTTCAATCGTTCTTGCATTTATAGTTACAATGGTTATAGTCTTCGGCCTTCTAGAACAACCGTGTGCTCGTTGTCAAAGATTAATAAGATCGACGATTCGCAGACGTGATAGGGAAAAATAAATCTCGCAGGACCGGGAACACAAAGTTCGCGAATTTTCCGTCAAGAATCGCGGGAAGCTGAGAGAGGGGCCGACGACTTCCGACGATCACCGAAGCAAACAGTCGTAAACTGGCGAAGTCCCCGCGAAACATCCCGGAAACACGTGACACCCGATCGTTCCACGCCGAATCCTTTCGGCCGCAGTCCAATCTAAACCCGTGGAGCGTGCGAAATCTGCTCGGACACCGGTCGCGGAAACCGGCAACCATTCCCAATGAATCAAAGTGTACAAGGCCCTGCGATGGGGGGAGAGGGGCGGGGGGGTGAGGAGGAGAATGATTAAAAGAGTTCCGAGCTCATAAGCAGTCACTGAACCGCGAACAAATCTCCTATTCCGTTTCCGAGGAGGCTCAGCAGTCTCTCTGACGAACCACCTACGATCTATGGGGCTAACGGTGCTAACGGCAATTAATTTCGCTCCGTCCACGTGGCACTCCCATTCTAGCCCGGAGTGTCTTCAATTACACACTGTCTGCGAACGGCCGATCGTGGCGAGGAAGCCTACACTTTCGTCGGGGGGAAAAAACGGTCCGTGCACGCACGGGGTCCAACGCTTACAATGCGTGTTTGTGGAGGGGCGGGAGGGGAGGTGAAGTAGGAGTAGGAGGAGAAGGAGGAGGAGGCGCACGCACCGTATTGCAGATACGTCCTATAAAATCCTCCTGTAAAACGGATGTTCACCTCCCCGGAGCGCATAATTTTTCGAGGGAACCGACGAAGAACGAAGCGAGAGGGACGCGAACCTGAGGAAGTCAACCAGAAACGAACACGACGCTGAAGAGAGACGAAGATGTAGGGAGTGAACCAGGAAAAGACCGAGACAGTTGCGAAGGACGAGAGCGGCGTAGAAGGGGGACCATTGTATCACGGACGAAGACGGTACCGGCAGCAGAAGAAGAAGAGGAAGACGAAGCAGAAGAGGAAACGAGAAGCAAGACGGTTCGCGCTTCCATGAGAGCGACCAGACTTCGGATAGGTGTACCCACGGGTCTATTAACCGTTCGCAAACAATGATCTAGAAGCGGAAGCGCTCCTCCTCCCCCCCCCCCTCCCCCTCCGTTCGCCGGTCTTATCACAATTCCAGTCTAGCTGGAAGACGAGGACCGGCGAACGCTGAAGCGGGACCGAGAGCTACAGACCAGCAGATAAGGGTATTCAAGGGGAGTGTGTTCTCTTTCGAGTGTCCTCCTAATTGAGCGGCTTGTACGACCAGTCCGCGCGCGCGGTCGCGCGCTAGCGCATCCGCAGCAACGCAATTTTCAGATGAACGCGAGAGATCCGACGATTATCGCGTTATACCAATGGGAATTCGCCACCCACCGCCGCCTAATTGATGTCCGGAGCGGCTCCCGACGCTCTGATTTACAGACAGACATCTTTTCTCAGGCGAGCACAGGCCGAATTCCTCAGCTATGCTTCTTCTGGAGATCGTAACCGAGGAAATGGAACGGAGACTTTATCTTTTGCGCGGCGCTGCTTTGCGGTGCGCGCGGAATTTTTTCGTTCGGTTGTTTCTCCAAGTTTGTTCACGCTAGAATTAGAATTATTAGAATTAGAATTATTTTCAGTCGAGTTCCGACTGAGTTATAATAATAATAGGACTGAATTTATTCGGATTTCATAGGATTTTTATAGTAACTACTTGAATCAAATGCCTATTGAAAAATTGCTCAAGAAAATATTTCAGAATTGTGAAAGAAAATATCTGGAATCCGCCATTTTGACGGGTTGGGTAGTTCCACTGTTAAAGATATAGCGAACAATGATCTTTGGAGTTGATCTCTGTGTAGAGTTTGCTCTATAGAAATTGTTTACATCAGATGCAAAGAACAGGAACCAAGCAGAAATACTCTTTTTTTAATTACGCCAATAAGCAGAAAATAATGTAGCGGTAATTATAATGGTTATCATTTTTTACTTTCGCCTTCGTGTGCAATCGTTTGTTTGCTATTGATGTGTCTAGATAACCAACTTCATTATCGACATACCTCGTATATTATTTAAATATAAAAGAAAATTATAAAAGGATTATACCCTGTAGATACAACTGATAAATTATTATTAGTATTAGTTATTATTTATTCTTGTATGTAATGAGTAGACTGCGGGTATTTAATGGCAATAGTCTTTGTAGATCACAAAATAAATGAAAGCCGCGCTAGATTCAATCGAACTTTATATTTTAATATTTTCTGAAAATTTTCATAATCCATAAACGCATAAAGGTCTATAGCTACCTATGAGTCATTATTACTAATGCCGATTTCATACTGCGAGGATAAAGGATAAAACTGTTTATGAAACCTGCTAGAACAAACTATCGTAATTTCGTTTAAAAATATCGTGAAGTGTACAGTTTTGGACTGAACTCAACACAAAAAAAAAACGCCATTTTCATCATCCCAAGCCATCTCTCCGACTTTCTTGAACCAAGAAGAAAAATATAGAGGAAGTAAGCTATTACGTGTTTTGTCGGCATGAATTGCAGTTCGGTTCGCAAAGGAACCCATTTGGACAGGAATGGAGTTTCAAAAAATGTAAAGAACGAAATTACATTTTCGTTTGCCTAGTTCTCGAAAGAGCTACGGGTCCGCGTAGATGTAATTACGCGAGTACACGAGTCGCAGCGTTAATAGCGCGTACTTCAATGGATAATCGATCGTCGTAGAGTCGAAATTCACCGTTTCCCAAATTTCTCGTGAATCATACATCATCGTCAATGTACTCGCCTGTCGACAAGATGCTCGGGGTCTGACGGAACACGTAACTGTCGGGAGAACCAGCCTCAAAGTGCCACTTGGGCACACTGATTAACGTTGCGGTTCTTCCCTTGATGATTTCTTCAAACACGAAAGTATTTAGCCCCGCCGCATCCTGAGGTCTTTCTCGGGCCAATCATATCTTCATTCGCCGGTTTTTCTGACCGCCAATTCCGAGCGTGATATCTCCGCTCGTTTAAGGCCCGTAAAAAGTTCCATGAAAATGCTAAATTAAAATGCCCGGAAACAGCTAAATTGTTTCGTATACGCAATTACTCTGCTTTTGCCCGCGTTACACCGAGTCAGCATTTTAAATTGATTCTACTGATTCTTTCACTTTTATACGTTCTTTCTGCACTGATTTGAAACCTATATCTAATTCTGTTCTGCTGTCGATACTTAAGTTATTTATTTAGACATTTATTTGTTTATTTTTACTAAATATTCTCTCGCTTTTTCTAATTCTCTTTGCACCTCTTCTATTTTTCTGTTCTCAATATTTGTCAAGATATTTATCCAGTCATGTCACAAGCTCGAATTTGCTTCTTTCTTTTATGGAATTATGAAGCACAAAGGTTTCAATAACGTTTTTAAAAATTTTGCAGTACAAAAATTACTGCATACGGTATAGTATATGTGCTTTTAAACAAGATATTTTTTAAAATATCTAAATATCACGTGTTTTTGGTTAGGTGATGTTACGTTTGAGAAGAACGCAAGGTAGACCTTCTCATCGCGAAACAAGAGGTGACTCTTTCGAAGTTTTTCCAATTTCTGCGGCGGCGCACGGATTTCCGGAAAAGACAATTATCAACTGCCGGGTTGGAAACACAATATTATAGAGTTTTACGGCGTTGGTGGATAAAAAAAACCCCGTGGCAGCTGCGAAGAAACCGGGTGGCGGTAAAAAGTCGCTTCGGGAAGAGTCGCGAAACTCCGTGAAAATTGAAGCAACAGCTGTGCGTATTTGCGGGATCGTTGGCTTCACCTTGCCGCAAGGTCGTGTTCAAACCGCGTTCCCATCATCTGTCTCGAATGTCAGAAAGAATGGTGGCGCGCCGCCACCACCACCAGCGGCCCTGTCGTCGGGAAGCATACCAGTACGAAATCGTTCGCGTGTAAAGAGCCACATGTTTAACTACGTTAGCTTTAATTTATTGGACGACGGGATAGGAGAGACCCGAGCCGCGCACCGGCTTCGATACCATAATCGTATTTATAGTCGCGAAATCAATGAAACATTCTGAACGAGACCAATTTAATAAACATAAAATAAAAGCAACGAGGACGTCCGCCGAGTACGTGAAACAAGATACATTAAGATGCGCGAGATACATACGTCGATGAATATTCGAGGCGACTGGACGCTGGACACGTTAACGTAATTGACGTAGAACGACCATTCGAGCAATTGGCCGTCTTAGAAAAATACCCACACCCCGTCCCTGCTCGATTTCCGAAGATTTTAATCGACGTTTCAGAAACGCTTTTCACTGGCAAATTACTTACCGCTCAAATGCAGATTTTATTTGCGAGAAGTAACCCTTTGCACTCGAAGCCATTTTAGCTCTAAAACGAAACATTTCTTTCTACCTAGAATATTTCCCTTCTACATATATGTTTTCATAATATAGATACGAAAATGGTGCAATTTACTCGTAGAGTACTGAAATGTTTAGTTATTTATTAAATAGAAACAAATTTAATACTGTAAAAAATATTTTGAATAATGATACAGCAATTTTTAGTGGCGCCTTACAGTCGCCATTCGAGTGCTAAGGGTTAAAAATAGTCTAAAATAGAGAAACGTATCGCTTTCCGTTTATTCAAATTATTGAGGGTGGGATGACATTCTTAAATGGTTTCTGTTTCCTGCAACGGATTCGGATAATTTTTATTTTCCTTGGAGATATGTTTCAAATAAACGAGATTTTTGATAATCATTGAGTTTTAGAAAAATAAACCTACCATTCCTGTTTGAAACTAAAACTCTTCATTATTTACAAAATGACGACATTTTGAACTCAAATTACCGACCTTTCTATATTTCTGCGTCTTTAGCATGTTAGAAAATAAGAAAAAACGACGGATTTAAAAAATTTTGGTTCGTGGAATAACAGTATATGTGCTGAAGATACTCTCAAAATTTCAAGTGAATTGGTAGACAGAGACTTGAGACAGAGAAAGCACAGATTTAATTATCAATTATATATTATATTAAAAAGTCCTTGTGCACACGTATTCTACGACACGTGTACCACCAAGGCAACATGCAAAATAATCGATTTTGAAAATGAAAAACCAGAATACCCCCTTAACAAGGTGAACGTCACAGTAAAATTAATACCGCTATCAATTTATTAACGTCGACTGGAATTTTAAATAAACTAAATTACGGTGTAAGGTGAGAGCTTCAGTGCCAAGCAACTAACCATTGTTATTAATAACGCAGATCGCTTCTATGCTGTAAATAGGCAAAACTAGAGTGAAATATTCGCGTGGCAGAGAACGTGTTAACGTTACCAAAAAATGGCCAGGAACTGGGGATTCTTACGCCTGGCGAGCTGCGTATTCACAGGAAGCCAACAAGACCGATCCCAGTGACGTCGAACTGTTATTTTCTCACGTTCTAATGGCAGGTTTCTCGTCGGAAAGTTTTATCGGTACACGGAAGCGTGCCGGAATGAGCAGCGTCACTTCCTCCGATATACAAAGGCCCCGAAGAAGCGGAGAACAACGATTCTCCGAGAAATAGCGACAATATTATTCCGATTTTGTTCGCGGCCGAAGGCCTTCTACGTAGGTACGCACATGGCTGTACCGTTATAACAGCGAGGCGGTGATAATCCTCCCAGCTGGCTTGTGACGTTCGATTCGAAGCTCGCGGGTTTATCTTTACATTTCATCAAACACCTTTTCCGAGAAACCGTATTCGCAGGAAGCCGATGTTTGCAGAGCGAATTATGCGCCGCAACACTTTTTTTTTCCCCCGTTGCTTTCCCGCGGCTGCCGGGCGAGTTTGCGAGGATCAGAAGCGGTTCTATGGCTACGCCTTCCATAGTTGGCGAAATTATGTCCAACGTACACCTGGCTGCTCCGAATAAGCATCGTTCCTCGATACCTGACACAACATTCTCATATCATAAACTCATTTTGCACAGGATCGTCTGAAAGTCTCTTCTATCTTAACTTCCGGAACATCGAATTTGTTTCTTGGTCAGACAACATTTCACAGTAGAAACTAATTTTGCTGGACACTGGCTTAGAGCCTCTTTTATTTTAAACTGAAGAAAATAAAATTTATTTTTCTTGATCAGACAAACTTTCACATTAGAATCTAATTTTACTAGACATTGTTTGAGAGCCTCTTTTACTTCAAATAGAAGAAAGTCGAATCTGTTTCTTGGTCAGATAAATTTTAAAAATTAGGAATTACTTTTGCTGGACATCGTCTGAGAGCCTCTTTTATTTTAACTTGAAGAAAATCGAGTTTGTTTCTTGGTCAGATAAAATGTCACATTAGAAAATAATTTTGATGGACACTGTTTGAGAGCCTCTTTTATTTTAAACTGAAGAAAATCAAATTTATTTTTCTTGGTCAGACAAACTTCTACATTAAAATCTAATTTTACTGGACATCGTCTGAGAGCCTCTTTTATTTTAAATTGAAGAAAATCGAATTTGTTTCTTGGTCAGATAAAATTTCACATTAGAAACTAATTTTGCTGGACATCGTCTGAGAGCCTCTTGTATTTTAACTTAAAGAAAATCTCACAAAAAATTTCACATTACAAAATAATTTTGATGGACACTGTCTGAGAGCCTCTTTTATTTTAAACTGAAGAAAATCAAATTTACTTTTCTTGATCAGACAAACTTTCACATTAGAAACTAATTTTGCCAGGTATCAGGTATCTGGTAACTAACAACCATGCACATTAAAAATCACAAAAACAATGCCCGAAATGCATTACCAGTCGAAGAATCCACGACAGAAACTTCAAACTCCGAGGGAACAATAACGGAAGCAATTAAACTCAATTTAGAGATGAATAAAGATCAAGAGATCGTAGGGAAAGTGGTCGGGCGAAAGGATCGAGGGGCTCCATAAATTTCGCTGAAATCAATGCCGCTATAAAAAGCGACGTTACGGGAGCGTTAATACGCCGTTTATCCTGGCACGGGATGCACCCGTGCACAATAATAATGCTGGGAATAACGACGGAGGTAAATATGTGAAATAATTTGCGGTTTTTCTGATGTCACCGATCGAATGGTTCGCCAGTGATAGGACAGGTAAGAGGATGAAGTAAAAGGAGGCTGTAGAGGAGAAAGATGAGGGAACGCCGCCGCGCGTTCCGTCGTCTACCTGCGATGTAGGTAGTCTTGCTAACGAGTCCACCGGTCATCTTTTCCCCTTTCGTTTTTCAGCTACGCGTCTACTTTATCGCCACCGTAGCCGTCAGACTAATACCCCCCGCGTGATGAAGAATATGTAGCAAGACTGTAAGTTTGGTATCGCTAATGTGATCAGGAGTATACACGGGGCGAGGCGCGTCGCGTTTGGTGGCCGGCACGTGAAAAAGGATCATGCCACGGGGGAACGTAGATTCGAAGATACCACGTTAACGTTCCGACGAGAAATAAAGCTGACAGAACTATCGGCGTCTCTGACGAGACACCGCGCGTATCAAATAGAAGAACGCGCGGCTCCGCCGAGGAAGCTGCGCGTCTCGCAAACTTCGAATCGTGCCGTCTGCATTTACCTACCCTGCCCGCCAACTTGTCTAGTCGAGTGGTTGAAACTATGTAATCATTCCGTGTACAGATAAGAACGGGATCGCTCGATTTGAATCTTATTAGAGGAAGACGTATCGGGCATAAACGAGTCTGCGAACGGTTCCGGCCGCGGCGAGAAATTATTCGGTTCATGCGAAAGCAACCCGGCGCAAATAACTCAACATCTCCTGCGTGCGCTCATTGGCCATCAGGCTGCGGACTTTATTGCAAAAATCAACGGCCCGAACGAGTCACTGTCGTACTCTTGTTTCTTGTAATTAACGCGGGACATTTTTTATTTGCACGACGATCTGCAGTTTGCTATTCCTCTCTAGGAGTCCTGCAGCAACAGACAAAGATTTTCTGAACTGTGTGTTCGTTTCTCCTGGGAACTGAATCGACGATTTATACCAAGTAAATAGACCCGTGAATGTTTTATGGCACATCTTTACACACGCATAACTCTTGATCTGGCGATCTCCTAGGATTGAAACTTGGATTTTCGGACATTTTCTCGCCAAGATCTACAGGATTGCATCTAAAAAAGTTAAAAATCGCTGGTCTCCCGAAGTGAAGTTCAAACCACATTTGCTATTCTCCTCGGTGCAAAGAATTCTCCAGATTGAAAATACGAATAATTGCAATAATACTTGACACTTTCGATTTACATATGAGCTCTTCGGTACATAATCTTATGTAGAAAATTAATCAATTAAAACCATCTAAGAGCGCAATAAACAAACGTCTCGTACGCAAAGAATGAATCGAGTTGTTTCAGGAACTTTAATTGTTGATCTCGTAAAAGAATCGTAAAACAGGAACGCGAGAACGACGATACTGAGAGGATAAGGATCTCCGCGAGTATAGCGATGCAGAATTGGAGCACACGTTCCGAACAGAATAGGTTCGCACTCCTGATAAACTGGAAGATGCAAGGGGAGGGGGGAGTCGGAGTCGTTGCAATTCTTTTTTCATAAACAGCACCGAGCGCACTTGCCCCGGGGAATTTGCACACAAAGGGAACGCGCGTTTGTGTTTGATAGAAACGCATTAGCATCGCGGAAAGCCGAACGCGCGCGCGCAAACTTGCGCGTTTTGATTCCCGCTTGTTGCCGCGCGCGATCGGAGCGGCGCATCGCTGAATCCGATTATTCTTAAAGAGTCGCGCGCTCTCGCTCGGTACTAATTAATCGCCTCTACGATCTGAAGAGTCGATTCCCCCCCCCCCCGCGTTCGAACAGAATCCGTGAGCCTTGCGAAAATCCGAAGCGGAGACCGCGCGTTTTACAGGAAGCGCGGTGGAAACGCCGATAGGAAATAGATCTGATCGGTTTTAATTTAAACGGGAGATAACAAGTAATTTACGCTGTACGCTTATGTTGCCGAGGTAACTGTAAAAGCGACTAGCGCGTCGCCGAGACCTGCAACGAGATTCCCAATTGAATTCGGATGTTGAAATTGCGTTTCCTAGATAGATAAATGTAATTAGTAGCCGGCGGATTTTATGCGAGACAATGCGGATTTTATGAGAAAGGAGCTGTACACAAAAAGCCTTTTAATATGACTATAATTTTGATAAGTAGATCTGTCATTTCCATATTTTTGTGTTTTGTTTATTCATCTTTCAATACTCATTTCTAGAATGAGAAATTCTTGAAAAATCAATCAATGTATTATTAAAATCTCGATAGAAGTTTTTCGTTTCGGATGACAAACTTGTTTCAGAAAACAGTTCTTGGAAGAATTCTAACCAAGCCATTTTTCAAGATTTTGCAGTGCAAAAATGACTACATGTCGATATGTATACTTTCCAATGAGAAGCTCGTTAAAAAAAGACGTTCGTTCATAATCTAACAAAAAATTCATAAAAATCACGTAGGATTTTCATTGCCGTTTGCATTTACATTTTTAAATGTCGACAGGATTTCACGATATTCGAAGCGAAGTGGAACAAACGAGTTTCGTTACTAATGGCAAGTCTGTGTTTGTCCGGCGGTACGAGGGGAACCGATTTCAACGGTTTGCTCGACGGTAAATTTTCCAATTCATTAAACGACACTAGCGCGGCAACGTCGGTATTGCTAATATAATTTACCGCGCCGGTTGAAAAATTAGAAAAACGTCGTCGCCTCGGTCTTAAGAGGCTCGCTATCCCGCGCAGGAATCGAGGAAGCATAAAGGACCGGTCCCCGATCGTTAGATACTGTCCGAAAGAAATATGGGTGTACCGGGTTGGAAACGCATCCGGAATCGGCACTGTAAACATTACGTCGCAAACGTAAACATCTCTTTCAATTTTCCAGCGAAAGTGACTGTTACGGCCGGCGTTTACTTAGCCGGCCAGTAAATTTTGATCTATCAACGCGAAAAATAAAAAACACAGGATCCCTCGGTGCACCGATCGCGTGTCGTCGCGTCCACGTGCAACCGCACAGTAATTTACTGCACCGTATATCTCATGAAAGTCGAACGGTCGTGGCTCAGGTTGACAAGCATATATCGTTTCGCGGGCTTTAATTGACACGTTAATTTCCTAGCCGGCGGATCGTAACCTTAATTGCGAGATATAATAAAAATACATACCGCGCCGGGGAACCCGCGAAAGAAACACGTAACACGTTCTACAGCAGCGTGTAATTAGTTCCGCTGACACAGAGACTACCCTAAGGGATGCTGCCCGTCCCGAGGGATCGCATAAACGTCCACTCACAGGGTGTTTCTTAAAATACGGCAAGCCGTTTTCCCGAGCATGCTTTCCCGAAACTGCGGATGGTAACGATGCACGTCAGTGATCTAACCGAGGATCTGGCTGCTGCGAGTAGTCGACCATCAGTATAGTCGGGGCAGATCTTTTTTGGGGATGCGCTCACTGCACACTTCGTGCTGGTTAGGCGATTCTGGCGGAAATGGCGATTGCGAGAGTTAGTACTTTATTTAGGGAAGCCTAGGATTTTTAGTTATACCAAATTTTAATCGTATCAAAAGGAAGCTTAATAATTTTCTTTTATATTGTTAGATTACCACTGATGGTGACTAATAAGTTGACTGATTTATTAACACTAAAATTACCGAACCAGAATGATTGATTCCCAATTTTTTCTTTCACGATTACTGAAATTAGAAAAATGTTTCTACCAGAAATTTTTTAATAAACCTCTATTAAAGCACATATTCGATCAAAAATAGTATGAGGTTCGAAAACATGTAGGCTTGTCATTATTACAAAGCAATATACATCAGTTGTATTTATTACTCGGTAGTTATAGTGTTAGGATGTCCTTGGCCTACTCATTTTTATTGTAAATGTAAATTTTGGTGTAAATGAGCACAAAAGGTGTTTTATCGCTAGATTTTCTTTTGTTTGGGGGATGAAATGAATCTTTAAAATATTTTTGGTGAGGCTACGTTATACGAGAATATTACGAAAATTGGTATGAACTTAGGCCATTTTATCGTCGGTTGGAGCCTCGCGCGGCACGCTCGCCAGAAATTTGAACATTTGATTTTGAGGCAGCTGTAATTCGAATTCTAGTCTGCATAATGCTCCGCGAAACACAGATTACTACAGTTCCATACGCATTAATGGAATACGTAGAACGTTCAATGGTTTGTGAAAACGATTCGATATGGGCCAGACACGTGGATGAGCTCCAGTCCTGGATGAAGCTTGTTAATTTTATAACAGGAAAATCTTTCGAACAGATTCGAAACGTTTTGAATAACATTGCGAGAATAAAAAGTGTAGAAGGTGAGTCACCCAACAGGATTCTGAAATGCTTCCACTAATATAAATTAGTCTTAGAGGTGTCGATAATGTTTTCTTGTATCTTAATATTTGTTTTAACGGCGCGAATAATATTCGCTTGTATCTTAATCTATCAGAAAATGTTGAAATATTCATGAGCTGCTTTCGAGATATTTTCAAGAATATTCCAACATTGACATTGAAAAGATAAATGTTATTACTATCACTTAGCTACATTGACGCTCAAATATCTCCTAAACTAATGGCTTTTGGCCATAAACAGTTTAATACTTATTTTATAGCGAATAGCTGATAACAACGATTATTGCATTAAGGATTATACTCTCCGTTTGAAAGGAAAAGTCATCAAGGACAATTTTTAGTAAAAATAAGTTTACATCGAAGTTAAAAATAACGTAGTGATCGTCTCGACAAAGTAAAAAAGTGTGAAATCAAATTTGTACGATTTTTAACAAAATTTAGGTTCAACTGTCAGGATTTAATCGAGGACAATGGTATTGGTTAAATTTTTGAACGGGATTTTCTCGAAAACTGTGTTATAGAGAAAAAAATTCGATTTTGCATTGTTTACATATTTGTCCACGTAAAATCAGCTTCGACATTCGCACGGAAACAAGCCAAATACGCACTCGACAAATTTTGAAATTTAATTTCTTTGAAAACGAGGTTACAAATACTAAAATCGTGAACTAATTTTTTCATACAAAATCAATGTAACAATGGAACAGTGTAAACGTTTCGAGGATCAAGCATGACGCAACAATCGAGAGCGTTTCACCTAATGTGTTGATTAAAGTTATTACTAATCAATTAAACTGCGTATCGATCATTTTACGGGGTTGGGGGGGGGGGAGGGTGCAATTAATCAATTGCAATTACGACAGCCTAATCAGAGGCATATCGAAGAGGCCACAGCGGTTTTACATCCGGTGGAGGAAAATAACGCTGATTTCGCGAGGCTTTAAGAACCGTTCGAGTCCATTCAAGGAAACTGAACCTGTTCGCAATTCGCGCAGCTTGTTAGTCGTGAATGTTACGCGACGCCGGCGATCATCCTGGACAGAGTTTTTGCTCGGGAAAGCAATATCGAAGCGCAATCGTTAATGTTTTATCGTGTGCTTCCTGACGGCGATAACATTCAAAATCTTCACGGCGAAGATTTATTCCCGTTTCACGATCAGTGCAATCTGCTTGCGCATAAAGTGCCCTCGATACACGAAGCGACAGCTCGAACTAACGATGTAACCGTACCAAGTAATAATATTAACAATACCGTTTCGATAACCTAGGCCGATTATTGCTTATTTTAAAACGATCCTGCTAAGGAACAAGTATACTGCAGATTTCATGCGTTTATTGCAAAACTGAGTAGGTGTAGTTTAAAACTATGGAAAGCTTAATTTGCTAACAACACTACATTTCCAATTTTCGAAAAATTTTCATTGTATCATTTCATTTTCATCTAAGATATTTTTACATGATGGAGTAGCTGGGAAACTGAAGATTTTTCCGAAAAAATGCTGCAATTTGAAGCGTCTCCAAAATCTCTAAAAAATTTTTCTCACGAATAAAACTGCCGCAGATTTAAATATTGGAACCTGCTCTTTACAACGACGCCTTGAAAATTGATTTACGATTTTTTTTTCGCTGTTTTATGGAACAAAAACGAGGATCCAGTTCGGTAGAGTAAAGACCTCATGGTGTACCTTATGTCACTTTAAAGTTGGCGGCACACCTCATAATGAAAGCTCAATAAAACGACCAGAAAAAAATGGTACATCAATTTTTAAGGTGTTGTTGTAAAGAGGAAGCTTCAATCTTTAAACCTATGGTAGCTTCAGTCCCGAAACAAATTTTTTTAAATTTCCACAGACGTTTGAATGTATAACATTTTCAAGAGGAAACGCGTTTTCAGTTTCTCGCCTGCTGCGTCATGAAACAATGGTAGAATGAAATGAACGATGGATTATGATGGGATGCATTATGATGAATTATAAAATCCGCAGTAATAAGATATTGATTCCAACTTGTTAGAATTACTAAAGAAAGAACAAAATGTCCATTAGGCGCCAGACTCGTGAAATTGCCACAGGAAACATTTCTTTTGCATAAAGCTCCGCAGTCTAGTATTAAAAGATCGGTAGCCTAGTATCTTAACGCAGTATCACCGAAGCATTCACCTAGAGTAACGAAACGACCGTCGATTAAAACGATTTTTCAGCCGGTTGATGTTGAATTCCATCAAATTTAACTACGCTTAAGAACAACCAAGTGTTCCTGTAATCTACGGCCAACTCGCGAAAGTACTCCTTTAAGGACTTCTAAAGCCCGCTTATTGGCAAAGGCACGATGCTCGAGTTTACATTTCGAGATTCTATTGGCTGGGGAAAACGGGATCGTGACTGTGCTTTCAGCAAATATCATTTTTACGAGTAATCGATAACGGCGTCGATTTGTTTTACCTTGAAACGCGATAACTGTCACCGGAAATAAACACGGGAGTGTATCGATCCTATAATATCGAAATACCGAATCAAACGGGCCAGAATTTCTGTAAATTGGGACGTTCGATTTGTGGACGAGGATTTTTCGAAATACCAACATTTTTACGTGACAGCATAATTACCTCGAATCAGGTATCGAAGTTTACACACTTTATCTCTTTGCGAACGGAGATTTTTGAAAATACTGAAAATATTTTTCTGAGAAATTATAATTAATATAATTCATGTATCGGAATCTTAAATACTGACAAAAATCAAAATTAACACTTCGTGGTCGAGGATTTTTGAGAATACTAAAAATATTTTTCTGAGAGATCATAGTTTCCATAATTCCTGTATCGGAATCTTAAATACTGCCAAAAATAAAAATTAACACTTTGTGGTCGAGGATTTGAAAGTCTTAAACATTGAGAAAAATTTTGTACCGATATTTGATCACGCACGTAGCTAAATTATTTGCTTTCAATTTTAGATATTTTGGGCGAATTCAAATGCAACTTCAGAAATTGGGATGTTGGCATTATATGTCGACATTCGTCCTCAAAGGGCTGAACTATCTTTGTCACTGTTGTAAATTAAAATCAGTAAAAAGTCAGTAATTGAAATCAGTTCAAATCAGTACGATATTGTGTTCCATATCAGTAAACATTGTGTTCTACATCTTTTAAGATTTTTCTAGTAATGAAGATAGTGCTTTGTGCTACTTTGGTACACAATTCAGTCCAAAGCGCATTGTCACGCGTTAATTTCAGTTTCATTCTGGCTCGTGAAGTAATTCGCAGGTTTACGATTCTACGAAGTACTAGATCTTCTGGAGATTATCACAGGAGTGCAACATGGGTTGAAGATTTATGTCCCATACCTCTGTAAGAACTTCTCAGTAAATCACTTATGAACTTGTTACAATTCTTACATAGTACGTCAGTCTTCTTTTTATAATCAAAATAAAAATTGTCCGTGTCAATGACAAGATACTAGAACCGAACAAAAATTGTGTCAATTTCAAGGTACTGGAGCCAAATAAAAATTTGTTTCTTCCTTTAGTAAATCGAATAAGTTGACAAAAAATCGGAACTCTTGAATTCTTATTATCGCTTTATTGTTCTACGTTTCACCTACTCAGATTTATCATAAATGCATAAAAATCGCAGTCTAATTATAAGAAACACTAGGCAGATAGTTCCTGAATCTATTTCAGAAAAGATTTCGACAGTTTTAGATTCGGTGTACTCACTTTTTCGTAGTTTATTTATACGAAGCACGAGCTAGATAGAAACTGCTGATTCCTTTCTGAAAATCGTTTGAGTAAATGTACTGTTTCAGATTCGGCCTGTTCACTTGAGTCGCGAATGCATAAAGTCCACGGTCTAATTACGGCACCGATAACAGCGAAAATTTTACTGTATCGTCACGAACAGCACGTTTCACTATCGTAGCAACTATTCCGGCGTGGCCACGTGCACGAGAACCGGTGTGCGCAGCAGCGGAATATTGTGGAACAGGGAAGAAGAATATTTCCCTGTGCCTTTACTCGATTAACGACGGAATCAGAGCATACTATCGCTCCGAGCACAGAAGGAGACTTCGTTGACCCGTGTACCATGATAAGATCGGTCCATCGCTTAATCGTTTCTGAAATTCCACGAAGGAAATTGAAAGAACTTCTTCCTTATGGTTTATGAACGTTTCGTTAGCGAGGCTACATGGGCTGTTAACCGTTAAGGAGGTACAGCATCGTTCGATAACGACGAGCTTTATCGATAACCTGTTATCTCGAAGACGGTGTGCGCAGAAAGCGTTCCCTTAGTTTCAGTTTCCCCGTCCCGGCCTCGAATCGCCTACGGAATTCAAACACACGGCGCCGCGTTTCTGCCACACTTTCCACCATTGCTTCCACCGATTTCGATTTTCTTACTCGTTAGAGGCTCGATTTAATGCGGACCCAACCGAACGCGCGCCAATTTGTTGTCAGAGCCGGCGTATGCCTCATAACGTTTCATGTAACGATGTTGTAGCACGGGTTTCCTAATCTTTTAATGAATTGATAAAAAATGGAGAACCACCGCTGGAAATGATTTCGATTTTCTCATTCGTTAGAGAGATAATTTAATTCAGATCTAATTGACCATCGAACAATTTTTTAAGTGAGCACAAAGTTTTACAGATTGCAACACAGACTTTGTAACGATCCGAGAGACCAGAAATAATGTTTTTTTAGAGAAATGCAATGTACATACACGCGTACACATTTTTCAACAGTGTTCTGACATTGTTCATTGTCAGATTTGGATACACAAAAATAAGTAACACAGACCCGAAAATGAAAAATTGATTAGCACTCATCAGAACTGATTTGAGAATGACCAACCACTCGACTGCCATTCCTGAGACACAAAATTCACAAAAATCTGTTGTCGATACAAAAATGAAGACTCACTTTTCAAGCTCTCTAACGATCTGACAAAAACCGTTAATAACATGGAAGAATGTGAAACAATTCGGAATAATTCCAGAATAATCGAACTAGCAATTTTCGAACATCGAGACCGCTTCATTTTGTCCATTAGCAAAAATTGGACATCGTCTGGGAAAACGAGGTCTTACATTCGCTTCTAAATGAAGTGAACAGAACGCGAACAAACGTCCAGGGCCATGAAATAAATTCAACCATGTTTCTGGTCCATTTACAGCCGGTTCATTCGGTCCCCTAACAATTTAATCGTGCGCAAGCTCTTCGTCTCTTTCGAAACATTTCAAGCCCACCGGAACGCGCATTTCAAAATATGCGAACAGAAAGAAAAGTCCCGGCAAGCGCAACATGCTAATCGCTCTGCCATTTTCACGCGATTCCTGCGCGATCCTCTATAAGCTTCTCGTTAAGAAAATAGTTACCGATCGCTTCTACGCAACACACAACAGCGTCCAATTATCTGTACACATAACCGTCGCAATGTGTTCACACGAATTATCCATTATAGTCGTAGAGAGAAAGCCCGAGACGATGAAAACGAGGCCTGCGCTCTCCGGCGGGCTATCTCTTCCTCCCTATTTAATTAACAGGGAAATTAGCGTGGGATACACCGTATCACACACGTACCTGCAAGTGCGAAACGATGTGGCGTCCACTCAAGGATGATAAGATTGATTCGCCTATATCTCTTAAGCCTCTTGTAAAACCATTCAGAAAGACGCTGGAGCCGCGGGGAGGGGGGATGAAGGCTTTAAGTAATCAATATCGCACGAAAACGACGGGACAGAGGAGGGCGAATCTCATTACCCTCCGCAGCTAAGGCCATTGTGCGGCTGAACTTCATTATCCAGACTAATTATTTCAAAGTTAGTCGAACAGTTCGCCACAATGTAATGGCGAAGGAAACGGTCTTAGTGCCGAGAGGTCTGCAGATAGACCAAAAACGAACGAGAAGAAGGGAGGAGAGGACGGAGGAGCGAGTACGCGAGGAGGAACACCGCGAGCGAGTGCAAGGAGAACATAATATCGCCCGGGTATATATAAGGCTTTCGCCTTTGTTGCCATTCATTAAGGTAATTACAGAAACCGATTTCCTCGCAAATACCGCGGCGCGGGCACGAATTGAATACTACCCGGTGTACAGCCGTCGGAGGGGCAGGAGGAATACCGTGTTCCCCGGGCCGGTGGCTGTCAAAAACAATATTTTAGGACGCGTCCTTCGCTAACGAGTAGGAGAAACTTTGCTTCGGGGATTCCGGCGATGATGAAATCGTTCACGCGGATTTTACCGATACAGCGTTCGGACTTTTATCGAGAACAACAGTACTTTGGTCAGGGTAACGTGATAACTGGACTGCTGAAATATACAGTGACTCCCATTAATATTCGGACGCTTTTAAAAATCGTATAACTTTGTTCAAATTGAACCATACCACTTGGATTTTCTTAAGAAGTTAGCACAATTGGTTTTCCGAATAAAGAGAAAACAAATTTTTACAAAAATTGTAATTGGTCGAAATTGCATGGGAAATACTAAAAGTTGTATTTTGCAACTTTTTTACGTGGACTTACATTGAAAATTTAGAAAGCACGATTTGTAGATCTGTATGAATGATACATATTCTGAGAATTTCATTGAAATCGGTCAACGTTGCAATGAGCTACAGATGCTTCAAAATGATCCCATAAGGGCGAAACTCCCTGACAAGGCCAAAATTCTGCGACTTTCACCCTTAAGTTTTCATTGTTAAACGTTTGTAGCGCAGTGCAACGTTGACTGATTTGGATGAAATATTCAGAATATGTATAATTGATACGGATGTACAAAACGTACTTTTAAATTTTTAATATAAGCCCGCAGTACTTTCTCCGCAATTTCGACCAACTGTAATTTTAATCAAACTTTTTTTTTAGTATACTCCAATATTGACAATGTTATACGATTTTTAAGAGCGACCGAATATTAGTTGGAGTCACTATACATTGTACTAGTTGGTAAATGCCTTTTTTTTACTGGGTTCAATGAAGACAATACAACAGTCGTTTTTAATTCTTTAACACTAAACCTACCACCGCTGATCAAAATGACCGCTTCCAGATTTTTTATTTTACAATTACTGAAATTATAATGATGATTTCATAGAAATGATTAGATGAACGTATTTTGAACACAAAATCCAAATAAATTCAATCCCATCATTTTTATAAGACAATGTGTATCGGTTACTTTTAAGGCTCGGTAGGTTTACTGTTAAATGGTTTCGTCGTTTTGCGTATGGTCTATCAATTTTCGTTAAGAATACATTTAAAATACGGCAGTTTAGTTACAGCTACTGAACAGACGTGATCAACTATGAATTCTGCAGTGACCTTCAAATGACCTTCAGGGAAAAGATACTTCTGACGTTCGTTAGAAATACATTTGAAATACGGCAGCTTAATTACAGCTAACGAAAAGACGCAATCAACAATGAATACCGCAGTGACCTTCAAACGACCTTCGGGGAAGTAAATCTTTAGGAAGCATAACCTGACGTGTGAAGACGATGTTTATGCTCCTTGTGCTCTAAAGCAAAAAAATGATAGGTGACTTATCTTGTATAAAAAAAGAAAAGAGAAATAGAAGCCAGCTTTAGGCTAGACATCGTTGCAATTAAAATCTTTGTCGGTCCAAGTTGTTGTCGATCAAATTCACCGGGATAATCGAACGCTATCAATCCCTGTCGCCCTTCAAATGATCTTCGAAGAAGTTATTCTTCAAAAAGCGTATCATGACTTACGAAGATGATGTTTACGCTGCCTGTATTGCAACAGGGAAAGATAGAAAATGATAGGTTACTCATCCCGTGTATAAAAAGAAAGAAACAGACGCTACATCTAACCTAGGCACTGTCGTTGATTAAAATCATTGTCGATCAAAATTGTTGTCGATCAAATTCGTCGGGATAATCGAACGCTATCGATCCCTGTCGATCTTCAAATGGTTTTCCGGAGAAATTCTTCAAAAAAGTATAACATGACGTACGAAGGCGATGCTCGCGCTTTACACCAGCGAGGAAAGATAGAAAATGATAGTTGCCTTATAAAAAGACGAAAGGAACTATAGTTCTAACCTTGACCCTGTCGACGATTAAACTCTGTGGCGATCAATTCTGGTGTCATTAAATTGTTATCGATGAAACTATGTTGGTGACGTTAATGTAACCCGGGGACTTCCTCCCAGCAATTAGGCTCCATCGCACACCGAATAAATTCGCCACGGTAATCGAAAGCAATCAATCCCTGTCGACCTTCAAATGTCCTTCTAAGAGGTGATTCTTCAAAAAGCATAACTTGACGTGCAAAGACGATGTTTACGCTTGCAGTACTCTAGTAAGAATGGATAGAAACTGAGCGTTAACTATTCTTGCATATCAGAAGACATAGAAACTAAATCCAAACTAGACCCCATGGTTAATTAAAATCTTTGCCAGCCAAAGCTGCCATTAATCAAGACCGGTGTCAGTGAATTGCTATTTAATAAATCTGTATTGATAATGTTACTCGAATTCGGAATATTTTATTGCCGTTTCCGGCAATTAGGATTCGCGATTCTCCAAACAAATACCCCAGCGATGATGGCACCGTCGACCTTCAAATATCCTTCTAACAAGGTATTCGTCAGAAAACAAAACTTGACGTCCGAAGACGATGTTTATACTTCTCGTGATCTAATAGGGAAAGATGGAAAATGCTAGATGCCTCGTCATGCATATTGAATATTGAAATAGAAACTGAATTCAACCTAGACCCCATGGTTAATTAAAATCTTGGCCAGCCAAAGTTGCTGTCGATCAAGACCGGTGAATTGCTATCAATAAATCTGTATTCTCAATGTTACTCTAATTCGGGAAATTTTACGAGGCCGTTTCCGGCAATTAGGCTTCGGGATCCTCCAAATAAATACCCCGGCGATGACTAAACCGTCGACCTTCAAATGTCCTTCTAACAAGGTATTCGTCAAAAATCAAAACCTGACGTCAGAGGACGATGTTTACGCTTCCCGTGATCTAATAGGGAAAGATGGAAAATGCTAGATGCCTCGTCCAGCATATAAATTAATAAAATAGAAACAAAATCCAACCAATAGCCCCCGGTTAATTAAAATCTTGGCCAGCCAAAGTTGCTTACGTCAAAGTTGCTAAAGTCGAGTACGGTCAAGACTGGTGTCGGTGAATCGCAAACAATAAACCCGCATCGACATCGTAAATGCAAACCGAGGAAATTTTACGGGACCTCTTGCCGGCAATTAGGCTCTCCGCGATCCTCCAAATAAATTCCTCGACGTTAATCGCGCGCTATCAATCCCGTTCGACCGTTCTACTAATGATACCAGGAACAATGCGAGATAAACACTAGATCGTCGGGGCCGGCGAACCACGCCGCGAACAGAACAATACGACACTCGCGTGTCCGACGATCCGGTGTACAATAGGAAAACATAAAGCTGCCAGGTCGTCGCCGAGTATCACCTTGGCAGCCCGTTGCGGCGGCGGCGGCTGGAGCTCTCCCCGGTTGCTCTCCTCGATCCTCGGCACGCCGGTCGGCCGGTCATTTATTCTTGACCGGCGTGAACCGTCCGAAAGATCGAAATTTCTCTCGAGTGGGCGAAACCGTCGAGATGGAAAATTGTTTTGCCGCTATCCGCGATACGTAGAATGGCCTGGCTATTACCGTCGCGGGATGGGACTTTATCGATCCCCGTTGGAGAATGCAACGCGTATCGTTGGAATACGATCGGGAGGTCCCGGGGATACACACAGGGCTCGTTGAACCGCCGGCGAGACGTGAAAACGCGAAATGGGAAAAAATTCGAGGCCGTTGAAACCCGCGGAGCTCGGGGCTGTCGGCGGGGGGGGGGGGGGGCTCAGATTTTCGCGTTTAATTGGAAAAAGAGCCCCGGTCGAAGGCATCTCCGATTCCGGGAATAACCCGGACCCGATATCTTCCGGGCGTTGCGCCCTCGTTGGAGGTCTTCACGGGGTCACAGGGGTGGTCCTCGGGGCTCTCAATCTTCGCCGATCGATGCGGCTCTCGAGACCCGAGCGATAAATCACAGTTTTTCACGAGCGATTCGCAGAACTGGACCCTGCGCTGCTGCCTGGACTTTCGAGATCGCGAACCGTAAACATCGCAGTGTTTATAGTGAGCTATCGACGACAACGTCCTTCCGTCGCGGTTTTGCTAGCGCGCGCGGCCGCGCACGCGGTCGAGCATCAAACGTGACAAGTTTAAGCGCGAATCGAAGCGGCAAGAGGTAACCGATCCGTACACGTTCTTAGAGAGTAGGTTGTTTCTGTCATTCATGAGGAATCACGTACGTACCTTGGTGCGTCTTCAGCTTCCTGGAACGGTCCCCGCTTCGATCGAGACCAGGGTTGATCGACGACAGAACGCGGTGGTTCTCGCACGCAGGACTTTCGTAGCACTCGAAGCTTTCTCGCCCTCTAACTCTCTCTCTCTCTCTCTCTCTCTCTCAATCTCTCTCCGTTTATGTATCTCGCGTTTGGTATCGTTCTTTCTCGGTCTCTCTATCGCTCCCTCTCTATCACTCGATCGTTCTTTCTCTCTCTCGCTCGATCGCTCGCTCTCTCTCCCTCTCTCGCGTAACCTTGGACTTGAGCCCCGTTCACGGCCACAACCAACACAGAAATGCTGGGATTGCAAGGCGTGCGGCCACTTTTCCTGCCGGTACCATCAGGTGGGGGGATGTGCCCGGTTGCTGTTGGCAGGTGGAATGCTCAACATCACCGCAACGTACTCACGAATTATTAGTGCGACGAGACGTTCGCAGGAAGGGAGAACGAGATGGTGGTGTGTTTGCACGGTTATGGGAGGGGGCAAGAAGCGGTGCCTTAGAGGGGGTACCAAGGGAGGAAGGTCCTTCGCGGTTCGGACTCGAACCACGATTTTCGAGTACGCTCACCCGACCGTCCCTTCCGCGAAATCGACCCTTCGGATTTTTCACCTTGCACCTCCCCCCCCCCCTTTGGGGACCATGGTCAACTCTTTGATAGCTTTCCCGTGAAAGCGGTTGGCTTTTTGCTACCGCGCAGAACAGCATGGGACCCAGGAAGTTAGGGTGGTAGATTCGCCTAATCTTTTTATAGCTTCTTCGTCGTCTACTTTATAGTGCATTCCACCTTTGCACTCGAATGGCGACTCCGAGGCTCCACCGACGATAAAAATGGTCATTTGTCGAAATAATTTGCACACATTGGTCGGGTTCGTATCAAATTACCAACAATCACGGACAATGTTTTAATCGACCGACATTGATTTCGCCGATAATATTAATTCACCGACATTGACTTTGTGTTTACCTACCAATACCGAATTTCAACAACATTCCCTTGCCGTTCATCAGCATCGGAATGTTTACCTTTCGTCGGGTTTGTTTCGAATATTGAATAACATAACACACTTCCTCGACCTCGTTAGGTCCCGAGTCCCGAGTTATCGAACCTAATTCCAGGCAAACTTGTTAATCTACAAATTATAGGCAAACGGTGATTGCTTTTCGATTTTATATGAAAGATTTTTATTAATATCTTCATTGACGTTCGGGGCAGTAAACATTTACATCGATACGGCTATAATCGATTCCGGTATCAATTTCACCCACATTAATAGACGGACGATGATCGAAATGGATTAGAAACGGTTCACTATATTACAATCTGTTTATTGCTAGTAGAGAAAGGAAGTAATAGACAGACAAATTGATGAGCTGTTGTACTCGGTATCGGCGAACTAATGGTTCACAGCAATGTGAAAGAATCAATCATGGGAGTACTTTTACCGCAGCTTATTTCGCGATTTTAGAGAATTTAATCTGAATTAACAGGTCGCGTACTACTCAATCGTCGCGTCGTGCCAGTGTATGACTTACCATTTCTACTGAAAATCTCAAACCTGTATATTATACCCATGCAAACACTGTAACGACAAAAAACAGAAAATTGTCATTCCACATTCTAAACTTATTACAATATATTTTTAATTACTCGCACGGGATCGTTGAACTTCGACGCCTTCGTAAATATGTACAGGGTGTGTTTCGTTTATCTGAATATTTGTTATCATAATACGATAGCATTTTCCGAGACGAATTCATCGACATTGTACTATTTACTGTTACAAAACATTAGAAAATATATTATAAATACACAGCGGATCTTTATACAAAATAAGATTTCTGTACATCAATTTCAATCTATAGGAGCCAAGTAAAAATTTATTTTGCTCCTTAATCATTTTTATATCTTAAAAATGATCGACATTGTTAAACTCTTTTAATCTTTTTACTGTTTCGAATTACACCCACTCATCCTCAACAAAAGTACACCATATGATTGTTCCGTTCATACCGAACAATTCTTGGTAAACCAATTTTTTCCCTAACTTCAGATAAACGAAACACCCTGCACACACCTTGATGGTCAATTGTTTCGAACATTACGACCATACTCTCAAACATCACGGTCCTGTTTTAAACGCGATAGTTCTCTCGGACCGGTTCATCTGAGAACTCCAACCCAAAACAAACAACAAACCGTTAATATTTCTAAAATCGAAATCGGTCACAGTAGCACTCCATAACCACGGGCAGACACTTCCACGACGTTCCTCGGACAAGTTCCCCGAGACACCTTGGGCGTCCCCATATCGGCGATGCGCAACTGTTCAGATCATGCGAAGCCGGCGCGTATCAGCCACGCTTGTATTGCTGTCCGATATTATCATCGGTTAAAATAATATCGTAAATGATTGCCGGCGAACGTGATCCCGTTCTTTAAACCGGGCGAATGTGCCGCATCAAAATGTAGTAAAGCGGATGCCATAAATCTTGGAGCTACTTCGCGCTACGCAGCAGCATCGGGAGCAGGAGCAGCATCAGTATCAGGAGTAGAAGCGGTCATAGCTAGTCGCAACCATAGCAGTCGTAGACATAGCAATCGCGGCGAGAGGCAGCCGTCTGATCCGAGCACGTTACGCGTCCAGGAAAACGTTGAGTGGATCCTGTCCGAGCAACCTGTTCGAAAGCTTTTCCATTCGCCTCGAATTGCTGCCGGCAACATGTGACTCATGCTCGTCAACGGATCGTCATGGATGCTTGTCCCTGTTTGAGAGTCCCGATACTCTCTCGGAAATCGCTCTAAGCTCGTCTTAATAGTCCTGGGAACTGTCATTACGGGCCGAGAGGAGACCCGGTGGAAATGGAATAATGAGATTCGCGTCATCGTTTCGCGATAGAGCCGCGTTGCGTTAAGTAGCCGGGGACAATCGGGACGCCGTTGTCCTCGGTAATCGTTTCGCGGCCGGTCAAGAAGAGAAAAGACCACGACGAAGAAAACGAAGAAGACGAAGAAGAAGGAGACGAAGAAAGAATCGTGCGAGGAGCTCGATTACGTTCCAGCGTTGCGCGCCGGTTACGCTTCAAGACGTAGCCAACATCCTAACGGGCATTTCTATTAGCGGCGTGCCTCCGGTTCGGGATGACGATGAATTCCTCTGCGGTGTGGCGTCGGTGAATGAACATAGACCGAGTGCAAATGCGCGTCGAGTAATTACTACGCAATGAATTTTCCAGAGTAACTTGGCGCCTCGGCTCTCTCTCTCCCTCTCTCTCTCCTACCTCTCCTCGCACTCGCCGACAGTCCATCTGCCGTTCCGGTGACAAGCGCACGGCACTGTCAATACCACTTCTGCCATTCTTAAGGGCTCCGCCGTGACACCTGGATCCGCTACATACTTAAGTGCAGGGTGCGACCTGGCTGTCACGGACGAGGATGCAACCCAATTTCGGGAAGGATCGTCAAAATTGCGGCTTCTGTGACAGGTCTCCCTTTTAGCCACCTTTGCAGATTTCCCACAAGAATTCCGTAAAAGTTGTCGACATAAAATTTAACTCTATATAGTTGCTTAACTTAATTTTTTTGTTGAACAATTACCACATTTGGCGGCGATGGAACACGCCTCCGTGCAAGTTCAGGACTGAAAAATATCTATTGACACCGACAGAAAGAGGACATTGAAATTAATACCCCAGTATTATTAACACTATTCCTACCGACACTTCATGTATACCTATTCCTACCGCGACCGGTCAAATGACCGGACTTTAGCACAACTTGTATTTTTTAATATAGAATGAAGATAATAGCCAATTTGACAGTATAAAAATATAGTTTCTTTTATTTAGGAGTATATAATGTATATTTTATTCGTTTTCACCGCATAATATTTCGTTTACTATACCCCGTTGGGCCTGATGTTCCCCTAAAAATATTATGAACAGGTGCTCTCCCAGGATTAGACCTTTCTTTTACTTCTTGCCAAACAATTCCGTCTACAGCAGTTTCGATTACCTCTTCCTCATTCTCACTATCGGAAGTTGTGAGAAATGCACGTGCATTTACAAGCGGCACAGATGGCCCCTCGACTATTTAGCATATTTTTCCGAACAGGCCTTCCCTTTTTTCCGCCGTTTTCTAAATGACTACGGAAAAGGAGGCCATAAAATGGTAAACGAAGGCCCCGAACGGACAGAGTGGGTCCTAATACATGTGCAGGCCATCCGTGCAATTGGCACTACCCTTGGCCTGCGCCAGTCGAGGGGGCCATAAATTAAGAGGCCCATTTTAGGGTACCGTAAACGCGCTGCTCCGGGAGGCATACTTTTTAGAAGTGCACTAAAACGACTTGAGGGAGTGACTTTCTCCTCCACGGATCAAGAAGACCCTCCTCCCCCAAGTCGTCTAACGAATAGGGATGATTTTTCCCCCGTTAGCGGATACCTCCGCCCAGTCAATTTTTGTATAAATAGAGCTGACCCCGCAGCAGAAAGTTAGGATTCAAGCATTCGGACTGTAGAGTATTTTCGGTGTGTCGAGATTTTTAGTGTTCAAGTATACGCGACACGCTGACATCGACGGTTGTAATTTCGGTCCGGATATAATTAATAAAGTCTTGTTTCTTGTCTATTCGGAATCCTCGACTGTTTTGTGAAGTGTCCTTTCTTTACTCTCACCGTTCCTTTAATAAAAACAACAGAAGTAACTAAAAATCTCCTTCTCTTTCGTCCTCTACGTACGTTCGAAACATTCTCTTCCTCCTCTTCGATGTTCGAGTCGTTCTCAAATAGATCATAATTTTCCGTATTGTGATTTTGAATATCAAAAATTTCGAACGTCTGGACATTTTGGGAATGAATATTCAAGGAATACAATACAAATTAAAATATAAAAATGTAAATCAAGATGGATAAAAAAATGAACAAAAGATAAAATGTGAAACTTACTACGAAGTATTGTTGGTTTGTTCACTTTTTAAAAAATGACACTTATAACACGTAATACAATATAAAATAAAAGTAGAATAATAATAGAATAAAAATACAAAATAGTAAAAGACTGCCGAATATGCTCCTTGTAACTTTCACGTTTTGATGCTCTCTGTTCAGCTCACAAGACTTTACCGATTTGAATTCGTGAGAAGACGTCTAGGCATCTCCTTCGGCTATGATTTTATTTATTTTACAGTCATAGTAGATAAGACGGTGTAAGAAAATCCGAGGTTCTGGACCGCTTCGGATACCAATTAGGCAAATAAATACCGCGAGAACTGCCGATAGGCGAGCGAGAACTGTAAACACTTTGAAGTGCCGTAAAGCAGTCCCTGGATGGCACTTTTCGGCTAAAATCATACCACAACTGCCTTACCTTTCGTTTCTAACGACTTTATAGTTTTGGAATTGAGTCTTTGAAAGAATACTATTACAAAAAGATATAAATCGTTCTACCGGTCAAATGACCGGTCGCGGTAGCTAAGACAGACTACAAATTTTTCTCAGAAAATAAACAATAAAAAACGAAGTGAATATTGAAAAATGTATTATACGCATATTTTAGGAAAAGTCGTGAAGTTTAAAGGCGATTCAATTACGTTGTATATAAGAAATTCTAATCGAAATTTTAAAAACGGTCATTTGACCGGTCCCGGTAGGAATAGTGTTAAATTCATTTCTACTGTTTTAAATTCGTTCTATACATTTCCGGTATAAATCCATAGTGTAAAGTTTAAAATATTTTCCGCTCTGTGCGCTCCGCGTAATAACGTTGGAGCGTGCTTTACTGAAACAGTAAGAGCAGAAACGTTAGGCAATAAGCGGCCAGTGATATTTTTGGCTGGGAGTATAGTACGTGATTCCTTACGGGTAACGTCTTTGTAGCATTTCAGTTGTTTTAATAGTCGCCCGGATACCGAACAAGCTCATTTCTCGATAGGGTTAATGTATTCGTCGGCGAAGTCCCTGAGGCAGCGAATTGTAGATTGCTTATTCGTGCGATGCCGCGACGGTACACGGCAAGTAGCTGTAATTTTATCGCGGCGCACCGACGCGTTTGTGTGCGCAGATAATTTAAATAAATATTATAATATGACCGACACGCTGGTGGTGCTTCAGTGATTTTATTTGAACTTCGGAGAAATGGAAGAGGTGCTCGGCCGTCGCGTTTTTAATAAGCGGTGTTGGATCTGCGTACAGTCGCCTCGGAAACCTACTCCGAGCATAACACTTGCACTTTATTATTCATTGCTCCAAATAAATACTGGATTCCTGTTCATAGCTTTTTTAACGATTTCACTAACTTTTGTTGTGCTCCTATCGGAGACTGTGTACACAGCAAATTTTTCATTTTATAATCTGCTTGCGACAGTTCTTGTAGACGCGACGTATTTTTCATATTCATTTTGGAGACGTCATGGTACACCGTTTTTTAAATATATTCTGCGGAAGATTGATATTTTATTTTGCAATCAGTGAACTCGAGAAATTTCCACTTTAACGGTAGATTAGTTAATGATAAGTATGAGCTAATTATTTTTTTACATTCGTTCTAGATATAATAGTTTTTAATATAGATTTTGATAGCATGATATTATATCACTTTTTCAATATAATCTGGACGAGACCGATGTTTTATTTCGAAATTGATCGATACGAGAAGTTTCGTCTTTAATATTAAACAGGTATATGTTTGATATCAGTGGTGGAATGAATGAATATTCATAAATTATTAATATTGCCATTAGCATGTAGAGCACAATGCACGTAAAAATTCATTCGATTCTCATTTATATGCAACGAGTATATTAATGTAAATATTAAATATTATAATATTTATTAACTCAGCTAGTAGAAGTGGATGACAATGAACCAGACACACTTGGAAAAGATACTTTAAAATCCACGTTTCTGAAAAACCGATTTTTAAAATATATTAAATTGATCGCTAGAATTTAATCTTACTGAATGTACAACAATTGAGAATTAGACATTCTACTGTAAACATTTTTTTTAAGAAATCCTGAACCATAAGTTAAATACTAACCCCGAAACAAATTATTAAATTGTTTTACTGAAGCTAACATATTAATTTAGAATTGAAATTGCCACTGATAAAAAATTAATTGAGACATCCTCAACCAAAGATTGCAGATTTTTTTTGCGGATTCAATGTAACAGCAACCTAAAGTGGCCGATAGCATAAATCATTAACCGAGGAAGTGTTATGATCGCATTTATGCCCATATTCAGGATGCGTTCGACGGTACCCATGGATATGCAATCTTGCAATAACACTTAATAGCATATATCTCACGTAAACTCACAACACGAGCCATTCACCAATCGACGCCCCACGCAACGAACATCCGCGACCATGATCCCATAAACTAGACCCAACTACAGCGTACAATGCATGCAAGCGTTGTTAAGTGTGCACATAACAAATGTACGTGCAGTTTAACCACCGGAGGACTCACTCTGGCACCGACCAGAAGGGACGTTCCACAATTTGTAATGCGATTTTTCGCGGATAAATGTCGTGTATCGTTTATATGGCCCTGTATATTTCACGCAAAAAGGGCGCGGGGATATTATCTTGTCAACGACAGAGATCCTCAGATCCTGACTTACGGATCAATTTTATACAACTGCGAATTAAATCTTTGCGCGTGACACAATGCCTCGTCAAATCATCGTTTGCATTTCGCGATTATTAAGGCAAGTGGAAATTTTTGCGATACGTAGAACACAAAACAACTTCATATCCCTTTTTCTGAAAATGCCAGCTGATTATATTGTAAAATTGATCATTTTTGTTTGTACTATTCAAATTTTGCTTGGTACAATTAAACACAATTTTCTGAACCCTCTGACTACATAATTGCCAATTTTATTTCGAAATTAGAAAATCGCTGTCCCTTCTTCTTCTTCTTCATCCGAAATACGACGGAAGCCGGTCCCGAACCATTGCCTTATATCGAATGAAAATTGTGTAGTGAGATATCGGCGTGGGTCAGAAGTGACCGAGATATAAAATGATATAAAATGTGAGGTTTTGACCCCATAAAATATGAACTGTCCTCGAACAGTTGCAACATGTTCCGAAAATGTTGCGCATTCCAGAATTTACATTTCTAAAATCGCGAGGTTATCTACAAATGTTTTCGATCCTCGAAATGCATTTTCCCGCATTCTCAGATGTAACGGAGGTAATTAGGTGTTTCGTTTCCGATGCAGACGTGCATAACGGCTGCGCTACTGTTTCTTGTAATTTTGCTGCTTGGCTTGGTAATTAGCCGTAAAATACAAAGCTGCAACAGCAAAAATCAGTTACTGGTAATTTCGTACGTTGTGCATCTGCGAGCTTCTGTGTTCACAAAATTTTATTTTGACGCGGTATTCGATGAAATGAAATAGTTTTGTGAATCAATTAATATGTGAAGTAACTAAAATTGTGCGATATGGATTCTAAGACAGCTGTGGACAAACAAAATAATATGGCCGGTTTTATGGACACTCGCGTGAAGAGCATGAAAATTGAATTATTTGCATAAAGCGTCCTAAAGATGGTGCTATAATTTACTGTAGCTCCAAGTTCTTTCATTATCATAACTGTCCTCTCTGATGATATAAATCGAGAACTCATGGTTCATTTATACGCAGTTTTATTTCCCTGGAAGTTCACTTTGCGGAGTGCCCGAAGATTCTCTTTCGAGCATTCGCACTGACCCAACACCGACACCTCGGCTTAATATAATTTCATAAACGAGTTTTTCGAGCGCCTATTTATCAATTACCTCTTTATGCCTGCTTTTACTAAAATTCTAAAGGTCTAATTACATAGTTTCATTTTTCACGGATGTAATTTAATATTCCAGCTGAAAGAAAATCCAGATTAATTTTTCTGTGATCCTGTATGATTTATCGCTACGGCTAATGAGTTTAATTAATTTTATATTTTGATGCTAAATTGGTATAAGCATGTCGAAGGATTTCAGGTCTTTTCAATGCGTTTTGACACGTACGTGGAAAATGTAGTGATTAAACCGTTTATTTCGCATACAACTTGAAAACAATTCGAACAAAAAACATTGAATAACATGAATTGTAGCAAATGCTGAAAATGAGGTACGCCGTTTTAAATAAACGGACCTTGATGGAATAAAGTTTCTTTACTCTGTACTTTACAATGCTCGAGTCAGGTGAAATTACCTGTATATCGACTTGGATATTATTTGTTAATATACTGTCGATTTTAGGTAAATTAATAGGTGAAATATAGGTACTTTTATTTAGCCGCTGTTTCCTACAATCAATACAGAAATCTGTTCGTTATGCATAAGAATTCACAGTCTTACGACCCTAGAGATCTTTTCAGTTAATCAACGTAACATGAATATAAATCTGAGAACATAAATCCGTTTGTTATCACTAGAACTAACGTGATCTAAGTGAAATGTATACGCTCCTCAAGCGGGGTGAAGACTCGTTAATAAGCCCGCGTAGTGATACACTTCGTTCGGTGTGATTAGCGGTGTCATAATGCTATACCTATCACCTAATGTTTCATCGTTCCGCGGCAGCGTACCGTTACCAACCGGCGCGGATCGTATGACTAATACATTAACGCGTTAAAAAGAAAAAAGAAAAGGAAAAAAATGGAATTCCACGGCGGAATCCTTTTATTAAAACAGTGATAAAGCGCATTAGCGCGTTTTAACAGGATGTATCTCGTAAACGCACTTCTTTCCTGGTAATAAATGTAATACCGGGTCAGTTACTGAATAACACCCGCCACCTAACAGTAACGCCGACAATTCCGTTAATAACCGCCGGTCTGCGAAATTTTATTTCGCCGCGAACACGTTCAAATTGAAGGTGCTTGCGATCTTCGCCCGCTTTTCCGGGAAAAGAGCCGGCAACTCTCCGAACGAGCCGAAGAATGCTGATGATGATAAAAGGGCGACGAGACTGCGTTCGTCTTACACGTAACACCGATTTTTCTATTTTGCAAGAAGCAGACTGAATGACGGTGCAGCGAATATTACACAGCAAACTCCATTTTGGGAAACAGATTATTCGAGCAACTCAATTAACACGTTAAGTGCCAAAAATCAATCCCAGAAAATTTCACTAAATCAGTGTAATGTAATTGATGAACCCGAAATTAGAAACTTAAAATGTATTATAGGGGATGCTGTCCTAACCCTTCTGAATTCTAAAGATCCTAATAAAATTCAGTTTATCTGGATATGTTACAATAAAAATGAATTTCTAAACCTAGTCAAAAATCACTGTCAGTCATATGTGACAGTTAACGTGTCAATAGACAACATTCTATCATAAAAAAGGAAATATTATACTTAGCAGACTGGTGAAATAACCAATCTCGCTTGAAAGAAAAGAAAAGATTTAGTAAACCGCGGATATTTATTTATTATTTGTTTGCAGATTGTAAACTGCAGTGAAAAAAATAATTTTATTTGTATTTTAGTGCAATTTTCTACCGGTATAAATCATGTGTATTTTTGTCGAGTCGCAAAAACGTCGACAGCCTAGTTAAAAATGTCTTCTTCTCGTTTAATAGATATATCTTTTTGCCAATAACAGTATAAAAACAAGATATAAGTCGATCGCTTCATTAGTCGAGAAGGAAGTATGCGTTGTATTTTAACTTTTAATGATCTGTCATCTTTATTACGATTTCGAAACTATTACTCGTTCTTCAGTCGAGTCTGCTGCGAAAGATAATATCTTGTTATAAGTTGTAATGTAAATTAGCGGAATAAGTTACATGCATGTATAACGATAACGTTGCACTTTGTGAAGAAATTCATGCGGAAGGTCAGTACTGATTAAGACGAGAAAGGATTGATAACGATCGAAAGCCATTGTAACAAACAGTTACTAGACAGGCGCTGCTTCATAAATAATCTGATTACGTTATTATCAATTTCCTTAAGAGACCTGCTTCCTTCTCAGTACGACTGTTAAATCTTTCCTTGAACTCTTAGATCCGGCTCCCGAGGATCCATAATCGAGAAATTCCCATATTAGCAAATAGGTGCTGCTACTACATTTATATAATTTAGTACGGACATAATCCTTTTCATTAGCGTCAAATAAGTACTCGATTAAGTGACGAGCAAATCAAGCATATTTTTATAGGAGTAATTATTTATTCTTGCGCTCCAGGGATAATAGCAAAATAGAGTAGAGCAAAATTGAACACGTGCTCGTTAATTCTGTCCAATGAAATGGAAAATAGATTCATAAAATAGGTTTTCATTCGAGCGAAATTTTTATTTGAAGCCAATATTCACTGTATCGAATTTACATATTTTCTTGTGCAGGAAAATTGCTGTACAATATCAAAATATTTTCTGGAGTTTTCTGTTCCGGATTGATTTTGAGAGAAACACTATGTATCAGGTTCTCTAATTAATTTATGTAATAATCAAGTAAAATCAATATCTAATAGTAAAATTAATTTTTAGTAGAATAGTGGTAGAATTATTGTTTTATATGTGGTATATAGTTTATAAAACTCTTCGACATAAATGATTTATTTAAGGACAAAGCAATCACGTATTTCTATTTTCATTGAAAATTGAAATTACACAATCCTCCTTAGAATGTTACAAAATGTTAATATACAATACCATCGATATCTGCGCTATATTGATTGAAGATACAGTGAATTTTTCTATGATCGACATTGCCAATATTTATCAAGAGACGAATCGAGGTGACGAAATTCTGAAAAAGTAAACAAAAATTGCTGATTAAAATTTCATTCTCTTTTATCGTCCACGCGTATAATACTACTTGCCTACAAGTGTACAATATAATATACGTATATGAACATCGTACAAGTTTTGGTTATCTCTACTCATGAATTTTACATGAATTTTCCATCGTATAATCGATTTTCCTGTATCAAAGACGAATTGACGAAAGACCAAATAATGTGTCACAGTGTATCCAACACCAATTTTGTCGGGAACCTTTTTTCACAGTTTTTGTAACAAGAAAGTCCACTCTATTATGTGACACAATCATATCTTGCCTCAGAGTCACAATTTTTAAAATAAATTATAAAACAAATGATAAAATACTCGACAAAATTCCTGTGCTGAAAGTGTGTCTCTACCTTTAACCCTCGGACCTGTTCTAAACCTATGCCGGAGTCATTTCTGACCCACGCCGATATTTCACTACACAGTTTTCTTTCGATATAAGACAGTGACTCGGGACCGGCTTTCGTCGTATTTCGGATGAAGAAGAATTACTTTCTTATTTCGAAATAAAAAGCGTCGTCTTATATCGGAATAAAATTGTACATATTGTCGGAGGATTAAACATTTTTTGAACATGTCTAAATCTTCGAAATATATTGTAGTTGGCAGAGTATAGAAAATTGGTGTACGTAAAAATTATTCGTCTATGTACGAAATTAATTGATGAGATTGATATGTCACGCTCTTTTTAAAAATTTGTTAAACATGCCTAAATGTTCATAATGTCATAGAAATATGCTTACAGACTTTTTCTGCATAACATCATCATCGTGTAACACGTGCACGTGGGGCAGAAAAAATTCTTGTTCGACTCCTCGTATTTTTCAAAAAACAGAGTTTGGCGCAGAGAAAGAGAAGACTTTCTAACGCGTGTCTAGCGTATTGAAAATCCATAAGAATGGTCAGCTGGTTGTCGGAAGGCGAAGGAAGAGGTTAAAATTGGTTGGACAGTGTGATCTTTGCAGGAATCGTGCAAATGTTTGGTCGAAAGTTGCGCCGTGCACACGTAGAAAGGAAACAAAAGGTGAGGAATCAGTGTTTTCCAGGCTGGAGCGGGTCGGTGGAAGGCTTGCAACGGTTGTGTTGTTCGAATACATACTATTTCCGCTTGTCAACAGTGGCTCGCTTATCCAAAATCCACATATCAATCCTCGAAAAAGGAGAAAAATCGGCTGGCTTCGGTTTCGGTGGCCCGGTTGAACCGGTGTTTGCCGTCGCAGCGAGACTGCTTACTCTGTTTACAGTGGTCCCGGCAGGTATTTTTGGATTGTGTCCGGTCTCGGGGACAACAATAGTGTTCTTTCGTTTCCCAAACAAAATGGAAAAGACGACGGACTATCTTCGGGTCCGGGCACACTCTGTATCTGCGCCTGTCTCTATGTCTGTGTCTGTGTGTGTATCCAGTACATCAAACTCTCTCCTCCCCCCCCCCCCCACCCTTCTCGCGGTGCAAGAGGAAGAGAAAACATTTGCACGTGCGCCGGTGAATTTGTTCGATGGAAAACGAGCGTGTGCAGGCGCCAAGGCAAAAGAGTAACAGTGGCTAACGAGGCCTAACAGTCCGGAAATGTTTATAAAATCATTAACTTTTGTACAACAGCCGGTTTCCGTGTTTTCATTAGTCTGTTGGCACACGGCTGCATACGCGGTGTGTACCTGTCCATTCCATTATGCCGTTCGAGTGTAGTATTGATTTGTCGGACACTACCCTAGGTCCTCGTTTTCGCACGGACACGCACGTTTTTGATGTTGTCAAACCCGATTCTCTGTCTACGTGTATGTGTATATGTGTGTGTCTATGCGCGTGTGCGCGTGTGTGTGTTTGCGTGTACCGCGCCCTGATACATCCTCCGCCTCTCCCATAATACAACTGAAAGTGGCAGCGGCGGCTGATGCAATAGTTTTATGCAGCTTTGATGTCCGTCAATGTTCATTGATCGCATATAAGGCAAATTTTCCCATTAGCGATCGCGACCCATTCCCGACGATCAATTGAAATTACCCGACCCACCCTCGATTCGGTAAATAAATCATTGTGTCGGATCGCCGGTCAGAAAGAGAAGTTTAGATATATTTCATGTACTGATCCGTGCCTGACATAATTTATGAGCAACCGGTATCGATTGAAAGCGCCAAACCATTCGTTGACGTGGGAACTTCTAGTACAATCGATTAATCGATGCAAAGTTTCAAACGTCGCTAATACTATTGACATTCACGTTCTAAGCGGAAAACGTTCTCGGTGCAACAGTGTTCAAAATTTGTATCGTTACATCTACTACGTTTACCGAATCTTGCAAATTTTAATGTTCAAATTTATTTAACTGTTCGAATTAATTGCAGAGGTATCGTCCCATTACTAATAATTAGACTGCGGATTTTATGCATTTACAACACAAATGGACAGGTGTAATTTAAAACAGTGAAAACGTTAGCAGAATTTGAAAATACTATTATATTATTTTAGAGCTATTAAATATATTAAGAAAGAAAATCAATTTCTATTTCACTCCAGTTTGTTGCGATTGAAATAGAATATTTTTTAGCAGTTTACTAATAATCAATAAGAAATGAATAAAGTAGATGAAATTTTTGGTTTTCTCGGATCTATAGGAATGTCTCGATACATGTGCAAGCCATGTACACGATATTTGTGTGCAAATCTGATCGCAACTCTTTTGTATGAAATTGTTCTTTTATGAAGCTCTTCCCAACGTATTTGTGACATTTTTCCGATTAAAATGAGGCCAAACACGTTAATATTTGCATCATGTTCACTTGCCTAATTGGCAATAGAGAAGAACCTCCGTTATCCGAACCGATGACATTTGAACTTTTCATTAAGACGTGTTCCATATGTAAAACAGTTCAATCTAAAGTGGTCCACATGCAATACTATTGATTATTCAAATCGGTAAAGATCTAACGATGCAACTAGGTAACAAATCCATCATCTACTCGATCATTTCGGATAATAGAGGTTTTACAACATCGTGAATTAACCAAGTAAATATGATCGAAATTGTATCGTGGTTGGGGTCATTCTATTCAGAAAAGGTCACGAATATTTTAGTACAAGTTTCATTAAAAACGCGATTAAAAACAACAACGTTTTATCACTGTTTTAACTTGCACAAAGAAAAGCGCCCGTACACGATATAAATGACGTATCATTCCAAAAATTTTCGCATGTATCAAAGTTGTATTTACAACGTAAACGTTTCACAGAGACGACTCTTGTTATTTATTTACGGCAAGTGGCCATTAAAAAACAATTTCGTAATGAATTTTGGCTACGAGCGTTTTCATAAAACTTCATTCGCGACTCTTCTACCGGTATAAATATTTTCGCCGGACAATTTTCCGTCAATCTCGTGGCAAAATATTTTCCAACAGACAAGTTTACGGTGCTTAATGAAACGCCGTAAAGCTCGCGTGACAGTTAAAAATTGATTTACTGTTTTAACAAGCGAAAGCGCTAACGCTTTTAAGACGGGAACAAAAATCTCGGCGATTCTTTCCCTTTTAACGTCCGGCGTCTGTTTATGGTAGTCAACAGAGTCATTAACCCTAATCTAGTCGATACCTAATGAAGGAAGTATAAACTTTTCTATGATTGCCTATAATTCACGATCATAGTCGACACTGATTGACCAGCTAGGCCCCTCGTGATTGGAACCCATGTACATAACGCAACGATCGAATACATAGAACGTCGCGCCGTTCTGTTACACATATGAAAATTCCCCTTTGCATATAACAATAATTCCAATTCATCTGGTTCCCATAATCATAACCGCGGAGTTCATAAAATTTATGGAGTGGACAATAAAAAAGCGAGGGGGTAAAAACGTGGATAAACCACATGATAAAATCAATTGAGACGATTATAAAAAAAGGAAAAATTCATAAATAATATTACGTTGTTGTTCGGGCGGAGAGGGGAGGGGGAATTGAGCGCGAATATTGAATTACATCTTACGCTGGTCATCCGATTCCGCGTAGTTATGTGAACGTGCCACAACACGTGGATTTATACGAGTGGTCTTTAAAGAACACGTCGTTTCTGAGGCTCTCTTTGCATTTCCGGTTATCGTGCCAGTTTTCAAGGACTCGGATACCGCTAGACCATGTCAACTGGAAAGTGGTGTTCGTTCCTTCGGCAAATATATCAATCATGCCGATCTCAATAGCAATCAACGCATCGTAAACCGTTTCTGGATCCACGCCGTTCCCACACTCGGCGTTCACACACCTCCTACAGGCCTCCTGTACACTAAACTCCTTTTACGGTCTTATTATCTTCACGAAAATCAAGGTTTTCATAGCGCCAATAATGTCAAATCCACACTTAGACTCAGTAAACAGTATCGGCAGAGACTCGAATCTTTTAATATTCACGTTTTACTACAAACTGAGTTGTTCATTGGAACTGCAGATGGTGTGAAAATTATTTAGGTTATTCAGATTTTACATTCTGAGATAAAAATCTTGACAAAAATCAATTGAGCTCACGGTGAATTTCATAATCATGGCTACCAGTGTTAAACTACCAGTAGGCTGCGGATTTTATGCGGTTATGATAACAATGAGTAGATGAGACACAACACTATAAAAATATTTGAGGACTGTAGAAGTATGGCAATATTATTTGCAACCTGTTGAAATTATTAAAGAAAGAAAGAAATTCAATTCCTATTACTTGATATTAATACAGAAAAATTTTGTTCCGCAGAAAAATCCGGCAATTATTCCTAATTCCAGTTTCAAATCATTTGCTCATAATCTCTTCTCCAGCAAAAATAATTTACAAACTGTTAAGTAAAGAGACTAGCTCAAAAATAATTAATGGCGCACAACTCGACCATATTTGACGAATGTAAAAGAATTGTTGTACGACTCACAACCTGTTGAAGTTGTTAAAGGACAGATTTCTGTGTTCAATTTTACTTCTTGCAAATAAATACAGAACATTTTTATTCCGCGTAAAACTCCAGGTCAGAGTTCGACTAGCACAATCCTAGCTTTAAATTGCCTAGCCACAAAGACTGTTCTCGACCGAAAATAAATCGCGAACGCGTGTAAAGAAGTAATCGAGTACAGAAATCAGTTTAAAAGTAATTAACGGTGCAACACTTGATTCACATGTTCTCCAAGAAAAATGCACAGTTAACGTAAGAAGGAAACTGTTGTTCTGCTACTGCGGAATCGTGAATGAAGGTAATCTTAACCAGGACTTAATGAATAAGTAACCAACTGGTACCCCGACAAAGCAATAAACGCCCACTTCGTTGCGCATCGTAAAACCGAACGAAATTGTTTTCCGTTCGACAGCGTATTCTTTTCCATTTTTCCGAAGCGCTGGCTGCGTTGCGCGCTGGCCCGTTCGAAATTTTCATTTTACAAGCGCATACGGAGCCCCGTAAATGAAAAAGAGAGCGCAGGTGCGCGCGATATCGTGGGCGACGATATCAGCGCCAATAGTTAACTAACGCGAATTATTATCTGTGTCGATATATTCAGCCGCCTATAGTTCGCCGTTCGGTATCGATTGCACTAACGCGTTCGTATTTTCGAATTTTCGACACCGGCCGTATTTTATGGCGGGGGCGTACAATATTCGTTCACGATGAAAGAAACGCGTGGTTGGAGCTGACAGGAGACGATCCCCGTGATGTTGTTTCATAATGCACATAATCATTCATAGTTTATAGCGGAATGCCTGCTGAAAAATTGTATACATTTAACCTTTTAACTGGGTGGCTTTTCAATCTCGTTACGAGGATATATAAAATCCGTTAATGCGACCACTTTAAAATAAACGTCTGCAAAAAAAAATTGAAAGACGAGCGAAATTGAGAAAATAAAAATTGTACCAAATTTAACATAAATACAATATCATTCTCTTTTTATTCACCTTTCGCTCGAAGCTACATAAAACGATCAAGAAGAATTGTCGCGACTACGTATTAATTAGGGAAACAAAAATCACTAATACACATTTATCGAACGATACGAGAAGTCACTACAGCAATGCGTGCACGAGGGCGAAGCGGATCACATAATCTCACAACATGGTCGCCAGATTATTACTGGTTCCCACTCTAATTTCCCCTTCTACCTCGCTGTTCCCCACCCTTCCGCCGCGGCCCGGTCACGTGACGCGTATCGTCTTTGTCGTGCACGTGTCACAATGTCACGTGACTAATCCGGCACAGGCAGTGAGGGAGAGAGTAACTTTCCCCTCAATTCGTGCCCCCTCCCGTCGTCAAAACGCGACGCATGCGCAGTAATGCAACACCCTTCTTACATACCCCGCGAAGGATTGAAATACAATATAAGATTAATCCCAACAAGAGAATAATTGTATATTAAAACACCTAATTGTATATTAAAGCACCTAGGCTAAACCACCATGCACCGTAAGAAGAAAAAGTGTCCTCAGTGTTATTAATATTAAAGAATATTTGTAGCGTCAGTGATTTTCTATTTACTATAAAGAAAATCGAATCAACATTATGCACGACGTTACTTAAAATTATAACGTACAGCATAATATTTGAAGAATTTCCAACTTTTTTACATTTTATAATGTTTAACACCAGAACTACCAAGCCCTAAACGTGACTCAGACTTATCCCTTTATAATAACAGCAAGATTGAATTTGCTCAGGTTTCATACGATTTTTATGGTAACATGTACTCCAGAGAAGAGATATACTAAAAAATTTCTCGTGAAAACGTTTTTATAGTTTCAGTAATCGTGAAAGAAGAAATCATCCACCAGTCATTTTGACTGGTTCGGTAGTTCCAGTGTTAAAGGAGTGTTACAACCATAAACACTGTTTTTGCACCGAGCGCTGGTAGCGAACGTGTTAATATGACAAGGTTTTACAGTTAATCCTCGCACAGTGAAGACAAATCGACGCACAAAAGTCGAGTAGGGGGAGACATTGAGAAGTAGCGAATATCGGTGGTACTCGTCGCGCAGAGCCACTGTTTATGAGTAATTACCCGTTCACTGGCGTTCTCGATAAATTGCCAGGGCCGGTAGTCTAACTTTACGACAGGTGAAAAGCGATTAATGACCGTGTTACGTCGAAGCTTATAACACGCCGGTTCCCGGTGCACCTTCTATTTTCAACGGACTTTCCACGCTTCCTCCGTGTCCTCCTTCCGTCCACTTGACTTTCGATCGTTCGATCCCGCTCGCCAAGAGCCCGGATACGGGCTGCGAGCGTGTTGTTCTGTCAAAGCCGATTCCCCTTTCCGTGCGAGAACCTCAAGCACGCTAACGCGGCGCACTGTGATCCATTTTTCTCTAAATTGGAAAAACACCAAAACTGATAACTAGACTTATGCAATTACGGCAAAAATGGGCGTGCACAATTTAATGCAATGAGCATTTCCAAAAGATTTAAGGACACCAGCGTACTGGTTTCAGCTTAGTAAACTAATTAGGAGAGAAAGAAAATTTTTGTTTCGCTTCTGTGTCTTGCAAACATTTTTTATTTTGGATAAAGATCCACAGTCTGATGACAACATTCGAAAATAGAACAATTTTTGCATAATTTCGTCTACAAGGTGACGAAATTTGCCTCCTCAATCATTTTTATTATTAGCAAAGCCGGTAACAATTTTTGTGTTATGTGCGAAGAAGCTTCGAGATGATGAAATTTGATTTCGATTTTTTCTTAACACTAGGTGTACGGGACTCGTCGAAATGACTGATTTTAATATCCTTAATTGTCATTTATTGAAATTTATTTCTTTGTATATATGTTGTAGAAGAAATGGCTAAAAATTTGGATGGATAAATTTTTGTCTACTTAGAAAGTAATATAAAATAGTTATTTTTAGTGTCCCGTGAAATTAGTGTTATTTAAGCTTTCAATGTCACCTTCAGTAGTAAGTTCTCAAAGTCACCTTCAATGTTTCTACGTGTAATGTTACCATCTTTTTCTCAAGACCAGCATTTTTGTCCAATGGAAAGGTATCATCTTAGAGCTCTCTTTGGGTTGTATTACAGCAGATAAACAATTTTAGATAGACTTACTAACACTATTAGGTCACACGAATCGTTGAATTTCAAATCATTTGCAATTTGATCGAATGCTACGAAGTTGAACTTCGCTCAAAAGTAATTTATACGAAAGGGGTTGCATGAAATTCTAGCTACACTGAATTCTTATCATTTTGTGCAAGCAATGTTTAAAAATTACAAATTTGCATTTTAGCAGCACTGTAGACAAGTGGTGAAAAAATACATTCTGGCGGCCCTAATAATTAGATCACCCGCATACTGATTCTGAACGACTAAATCCAGATTTGGGAAACGCCTTGGACAAAAATTTGTTGATCGAGTACTCGAAGCCTGCATACTTTAGGTTGGTATAGTCCATCGCGATGGACAGTGACTTTGAACGTTATTGAAACTTGAAAGAAAGTGACGCGTATCGCTTTCGAGCTGCAGAATCGCAGGATGCGGGAGCAGCATGGGCATCAGATAGTCCCGTCAAAGCGGATTCCCGTTTCCTCGCGAGCCCCCGAAGACCGTTGATCGCGGCAAGCCTCGGTTCGGCTCGGGTCGGCGCGGCACGGCGCGGCGTTTGTGCAATAATAAAGAGCGCGCGAATAAATCCGTGAAGAACGTTAATCGCTTAGTCTCCGGGGGCGTTCCTCTCTCGCGCGGCAGCCTAGCGAGTTGTGTCTCGCGGAGCGTTGCGGCCTAATTGAGTCTGTTTGTAATCCCGCTTATGGATCTTTATGAAAGGGAATGTTTACAGGCGCAATATGAGCCCCTCTATCCATCAAGCGAGAGCGGCAGCTAAAGACCTCATCAGTTCCGGTGCCAGCAAACACGATGTCCCTCTACCGATCCCCATCCTCCTCCGCTTCTCGCTCCCTCTCTCTCTCTCTCTCTCTCTCTCTCTCTTCCTCTCTTTTCTGATAAGTCCACGAAGATAGGGGAGAGGCAAAGGAAAGCAGCGGACAGTCAAGATATGCCTCCGGAAAAATCCGCATAACTCCCTTCCTTCCCCGTTCCGGCTGTTCGCCTGAGATCTTATCTGTGTGTCGCCAGATTTATCTGAACATCAAGAACGCACCGGCGAGTACGTTACACACCTCGAAAGCTGTGTACCCTTCCTCCGGGTCCGCGATAGTCGGGTAGGGAATAGAGGGGAGGAGGGAGGACGAGAAAAAGATGGCGAAAAAAGAAAAACGAAAAGTCTCCGTCGTCGTCTGCCTATTAACGCAGCACACGCAAAGCGCATATACGCGTGGTTCCCGGTGATTTTTCGCGATGAGTTCACGCGCGTTGTCGGCGCCGCGCCGCGCCGCGTCGCGCGCGACTGTTCGTTACGGAGCTATGCAGAATATTTTTTTGAGACCCGGTCTTATCGTCATCTGAAAGTGCGCCGACACTTTGAAGAATTTGTAGTCTCGTTCGGGTATGCGTGGGCCTCGGCCGGCGAATTCGCGATGACTAACGTTGTTCCGTTACCGGCCAGTGGCACCGACACCATGGCGGAAAGCTCGTTTCCTTATTCACAGCAAGGCCGGTGAGCCTTTATCGAGTTAACCCGATGGACACCTTCGACCGTCCAATTACCGAAACTTCGATATCCCCTGCCCGCTTCTGCTCGAGGAACTTCGACCCAACACCTCGATCGAGATCGCGGGGCCCACCCACCCGAGAGAGAGAGAGAGAGAGAGCCCGATCGAATCGAGGACCCGGCCGCTTCTTCGAGTTTTACCCTGACCCCTCGCAAACGCGATCTACCCGGTTACCAGTGAAACAACATCGGTTTTCCACGGGAAACAACGCTAATCCCTTCGGGCATAGCTTCCAAACGTGGGCGTTGATGAGATTTAAGGGGCGTTAACTTGTTAACCGGACAAGACCAGCCAACACACCTTCGTTTTCTTCTTCTTCTTCTTCTTCTTCTTCTGCGCGGCTCGACTGGTAACTTGAAGACCTGTAGCACACTTTTTACGGAAATTCTGATTGTTGGAGGCACGTACGGTTTTATAGGGCTCGGATTATGCGGCTGCGGAATTGTTGATGTGGAACCAACTTTTTCGTTCAACTTCTTGGTCTGGGTCTTGGTAGGTTCTTCGACTCTTTCGTTTTATCGAATTGTCACGGCCTTGTTTGGACAAATTGTATAATATTTCTGTTCACTAAGGTGAATTGTTTGCTATGTTAGTTTTATTTCCCTTGTGTTGCGACTTTGTAAGTTTTCATTACTGAAAAATCAACTATATGTCACAGAACAGGTTGCTATTTTAATTTCTAGTTGTTTCACTTTCTGCATTTTCTGATTTAACCCTTTGCACTCGAGTGGCGATTCTGAAGCACCACTAGAAATTGTCGTGGCATTATTTCAAAGAAATTACAAAAAATATTACAAAATATTTGTTACACTACAAAATTTGTATTTAATAGGTTACTAAACATTTAAATATTATACGTGGAAATCGGATCAGTTTCGTATGAATAAAATGAAAATATTCTAAGACGGAAGAAAAATTTAGTTTTAGAATTAAAATAGCACCGAGTGCAAAAGGTTAATATCTTGTGATTTATAAATTGAATATACCGGTACATTTTGCTTAATAGATCCACTAGTATTCGTACAATATTCTCTCCAGTAGATAAGTGTTAACAAAATGGTGATACATGACAATCTTCAATCCCAAGAAGATGATGATGAAGAAGAAAATGAAGATGTCAAACAGAATCTGCTAAATACAAATATTATTCGTCTCTTTTGAACCTAAATAACATTTTACTGTTATGAACAAAATAATAATAAGTTTACGATTCCAGCCTCGTGGCTATAAAAATTACCTTGGTTTACTGTTAATCTATATTTAGATATTCAAACTTTAATCAAATGCATACACGATAAATATACATATTCTCGCTCTGGTAAAAAACTATTGAGGATTCAGACACTCTGATCAGTGTAACTGTTAGGAAAATGATGCTGCAACGGGATAAAGACGCTTCCTCTAAAAGTTCTTTTCATTTTGCTCAGATCTAACGGAGGAGAAATGAAAAATTGAGATTTCCATGAACCACATCTTCGTCTTGCTAGGCAAGATTAAAAGGAAAGATGGAAACGAAATTATTGTAGCAGCAAGAAAGTATGATTTTTTCGTCGATCCTCTTGATCGAGGCAGATGATAAATCTCTTTTTCTCGAAGATAAGTACGTTTGCAGCCATGAATCCTTCAAGAATTTGCAATCTTCAATCCTTAAAGGAACCTGTTCTAAACGTGCTGCAATTCTTTCGATTCGATCTGAATCTCTGCAACTTCGTAATCAGTGCATCAACAGTATCCTCTATTCATGTGTTATGTAAATTGGACTCGACATTCTTCGGATCTTGATCTTTTATGTTCGTACATGTAATCAAGAAAGTGGACTCCATTCTTCAAGCGTGTCTCCCGAGGTTAATGAACCCTAACCTTTCAGACAGAAACATTGAGAGAAGAATCATTGTAGTTTGATCAGTCCGATTTTCATATTACAGTATAACTTTGTTGGTGCGTGCATCGCTTTCCTATTAATAGTTTCTTCATTTATAAAGTATAACAATTCCCAATTTTTAAATTCAAATGAAAAAACGTCGTAGATACCACAAATCTGTAACGTGTAATCGATAAGAACAATTCTAGGATTAACTTCACTTTGGCAACCCACAATTTTCTAACTTTTTACACTATATTTTGGGGGCCGGCCCTCTTCTTTGAGATCCCGTAAATGATTCTCAATATTTTAATTATTACCGTTCGATGACAGTATAACTTTTAAACCAGTAAGTTGCTCGCCTTGAAATTCCGATTTTTGAAATTTTCCCGTCAAGATGTACAGAATTATATACTAAAAAGTCCAAAATTTCTGGGTTACCAAGGAGAAGTTTAACTATGAACTCTGTCTCGTATAATGAAGAAGGACAATTTTAAAATATAAATGAAAGGACATGTTCTAAATACCGTAAACTTTGTCCTGTATAATAAAAATAAAGAACATTTATCGTTCAGCATTTCCCGGAACCTAGATTTTCTCCAGAAGCTCAAATCAACGTAACAATAGAGGGACGCTAAATCGATTCACTATACCCGCTCGATCTCTATACGAATATATATTCGATTCACCGCGCTGGTACGAATATTCAATCTTTTGCTCGTCCTGTCGCTACTCTTCCGCGGTGATTTCCTCCGCGAATCGTTCGAAGACGAATGTCCCATCATCTTTCTTCTGTTAGCATGCATCAAAGTCACCGGTAGTTCCGCCTAAACCAGCATCAACCGGCGTATGCCTTAGGAACAGTTACCAGCTAACTATTCGAAGTAGATCAGTTTGCATCTGGCTCACACGGTAAACTCGTCGATCGCATTACCGGGTATACGTTTGGCGAAGCCTCGATACTTCGACATCGGAAGGGAACGTAACCGCCTGTTTGTCTGACGTGGGTGGATACGTTCGATATAATATCGCGACACTTTCCCCGGTTGAACGGCCTTGCTTTGTTCGGTGGATTGTTTGCATCGGGGATTTTACACGTGGGCGACAGTAAATCAGAGTCGCAAGTTATGGTCGTCAAGTGCTGCTTTTTAAATTACATGGGACATTTTTAATTTTGCCATGAAGTTGAGAAAAGTGGACCTTCAACAGAGAAAGTTGATGGAACCATTTTTATATACAATTTTAACCTGTGAATATGTGAACAAATCTTTGTGAGTCACAGTATAGACTCGTGTAAATTGTTTTTCAAAGGGCTGTACCTTTGTTAAAAATCATGGCTTCCTTTACGAGATCTGGCTTATATTAAAACAAAATGATCACACTTTCTGATGGAATACATGAAGATTACAAAATATATTTTTTGTACTTCATAGTACTTGCTATGCAACAACTTTTAGTTTGATACATTTCTCGTAACTATCAATCCTCCATTTTAGGGGTACTTTCATAGAAAATCCTATAATTTAAAGTAACTGCACTGCACTGATAAACGAAGACAATTTTTAAATATATTAATTCTTAATATATTTATATAAATATATATTAATTCTTAAATATATTTCAAAATAGTTTGTCCAGTTCCGACGTATCGAAATTATGAAGAGGAGGAATACGTTTCCATCTAACTATTCCTCACAATTAAACCAGAAACTTTTTATTTTGCACAGAGGCTGGCTGGTATTTCTTTTTTAACTTTTGTTTTTCACGCTTAGATCGAAAAAATTGTATTTCTCCCAGAGAGGGGCAATCTACTATCAATATTAATTGGATTTCATGGATAGCTCTTTTTTCCAATTTTGTCCACGTCTTCGGTACAAATAGCCCACAGTGCGTCGTATAGTAACACGGCTGGCAAAGTGGCAAGCGTGTCCAAGTATAATGAACCTGGCGCGCGATAATCCTGGTAAAACCTCGCTTCCCGAACTGCGTTTCCGTGGAAGTGAATAAGAGGAGGCCCGTGAAAGGAATCTCGCGGATAATCCGAGCCTCGTGGTGCATTCTTATTCCGTTCCCGCATCAAGCTCCAATGGCTTCGATTTATCACGTGCTTCGTAAACGAACTACTTGGCCCTCGTATTCCTGGATATAGTATACAGGGTGTTTCCGATATCAGAATCCATAGAAAGAAGTAGGAGCATCGAATACCTACGACAAAAATATCTCAAATGTATTCAAAACTTCACCTTCGAGAGTATCACCATTAAAAATTTTACTGGGTACAGTAAAGTCTTGATCTGAGCCCAAGCCTCGGGCCCGTGCTGTGACATAGATCGTGTAGGACAACTATTTTCTTGCGACTGCGTTGACCACGCCGAACGCAGACCACTAAATACAGTTCAAATTATGTCGTTTAGTGTCATTTTAATCGGAAAAATGCCACGAATAAGTTGGCGAAAGTCTCATAAAAAGATAATGAAAATTAAAGAAGTTTTGTAATTGGATTAGTAATGGTTCACAGCGATATATTAATATATATAATATATATTTACACAGTGGAGGGGATAAACTGACTAAGATCGTGTAGCTCCGTTCGGCTTAGATCAAGACTTTACTGTACTCTTGGTTCTCTGAATCAGTATTTCAGTAGATTCGGTGAGTCGTGCTCAGACACTTCAGTCGATTCCTGTTCAGTAGCACAAGTACCTGAGGAATTTTCAAATTTGATGTTCTTTAACACGAAACCTCCGACTATAAAATTTTATTCCAGATTGTAACATTTTCATTGTTCAACATACTTCATCTGATAATGTTGCTCATAGTGTTGTTAAGCGTATATCTCCAATTTTAATACTTCATAAAATACATTATTTTACTGTGGATCTTTATGGAAAATAAAAATTGTCTAAATCGATCGTAAGAAATGATCGTAATAAGAATTCTATAATTTTCAAAAGTCAAAAACATTTACGGATTTACAAGATTTACAGTAGTCTCGTTTAATGCCTCTGCATTTTCGTTTTCCACTTGTCCATTTCTGCTATAAACGCATAAAATCGTCCATTTATAAGAATAGCAAGAATTCGGTATAGCTGGACATTCATATAAAAATTAATTGTTTTAATATTCACTAACTCTAACAAATTTGATCATCCGCAGTATAATGCATCCAAAATATATACAGATAGAATGAAAAGTAGAAAGAAGTAAGAGTCGGTGTACGTGGACGAGTGCATTCGACACAGAGGCCGATGCATATTATCGGTTGCATAGAGGCCAGGGGCCGCGATTCCGAAGAATCTCGGTGCATTTTCGCTGCATGGCCAGGACCGTTGAATGCATTCCGTGACACGATCCTGCAACAGCCCCGGTTTCGACGCCGAAGAATGACGAATCAATTTTCTCGACGCGCGTTTCCTGGCCGGTGGGATCGCGCAGGGGTCCTGCAACCTTCGATGCGACAGAGGCCGCAGGAGGTGCAGCGTTGCAGGGGCAGCCGATATCGCCTCGATGCATCCTGCCGCGCCGCGCTGCTCCGAGGCCCGTTTCGAGATCGCCCACGCTATCTCTCTTTTTCTCCCTGCTCCTCATCCTTCCTCTCTCTCCTCCTCGAGCCTTAGACTCCTTTCTTAGACTCGCACCTGTCAAAACAAATTATGCCCCTGCGCGTACCAGCCGCGGACCCAGTTCAGATTACTTCTTTTTGCAACCGGGCGGAAGCGTTCTGCCGCCTGGACGTTAGAAATTCAAAGTCGGACCGCGTCCGACCAGTTAGCGGACCGTTTCTGCACGATCCAGAGGATTTATTCGCGGCGACTTCATCGCGGGATTACGGCGGCCTCGTTACACGAAGTACCGTAGGTGGGCCGGTTCGTTTTTCATCGTTCGAATGATCGAAAACCCTGCCCAGCAAACTACTCTGCTCTGAATTCGAGGAAACCCGTCGACCCTGTTGCCGTTTCGCACGGGAACAAACTTCTCGGCCAAGCTGTTCGCTAGAGCCGTGCGAGAATCCGAAAATGCTCTACAATGAATTCTCGATATATGTCAGCAACATTATATTCGATATATGACTTGCCAGTGTCTTGTATCGTCCAGAGTTATGTTTGCTCTCCTAGAGGCCTCTAGAGCTTTGCGGCCCCTCACAGGGTATACCCCGCGGTAGTGGGGATAATTCCGCGACGTTTATCATCTAGGCCTTGGCGACATATATAGGGAAATTACTGTAATCCGCGGTTATATTTCACCACGTATCGGAGCCAGCAGTGAAATTCTCGCGAGTACTGTTTTTTTTTAAACATTGTAACATTGTATATACTTTTTTCCTTATGTACTGAGATTAGGCTCTGCTGAACTCGAGGCACTGTGACATTTAACCGAGATATGTAGTCACTGAATGGTACTACATTCGTTGAATTGCAGTGAAATTTAACCGTGGCATGAGCTGTATTGGATCGGAATTTTTCGGGCCGGGTCGGGTTGGGTTCTCGAGAGTGTAATTGTGCGAGCACCTGAAAATATCGGATACCCGATACTCGGATCGGGTCGGAATTATTCGAGTCGGATGGGGATTCTCGAAATTTCAACATCACTTTTTTTTTAATCATGTGCTATGTGTAAAGTTTATTCTGTCTATTTTAGAGTTAAACCCACTGTCGGTCAAATGACTGGTTTCACATTTTTTATTCTACAATTATTGAAATTATGAATAGACTTAAATTTTCAACTGATATTCGTTGTTACGTTTTACCTTTCTAGTTGTTTAATTGTATTTTTTAAGGAAGGGGAATGTTCTTTCAGGTTTAAGAAGACCTTTTTAGTAATCATATTCTACTTGTACAACAAATATATTCGAGAATTAGTTTGACACGTACCTTAAAACTGTTTCTAAACACGATATTAAGCTCTGTATACTGTTTTATATATTGTAAAAATATTTTCATGGAGATACAATCTTGCCTTTCTGATAAAACCAAATTTTAGTGATTTCTAATCTTCGGTATGTTAATTATTAATTCTTCTGTTCAATTGTCTGGAGAAGGTCATAAAATATAATTCGATTGTGCCAGAAAAAAAGATGCGATTCTTCGTTTAATTTTTCTAAGTAACAACTCTATTAAGCAAATCATAAAAAAAAAGATAAGTTGCTACATATATTCTAGGTTCATTTTAGTTGGACATTTTATCAGTGACTAAATGCAAAATTGTGATTTGGAAAACAGTTTCTAGTCGAAATTCAACACCGCAATTAACCCCTTCCGACAAGCCCAACTCCGGGAATGAAAAGCTTCCGTTATTCAATAACTTACGCGATTATCTCGGCAATCGCGTAGCCAGGACGTCGTACGTACCACTTAATTATATCTCCGAAAATCTTGATAGAGACAATTAGTTGGCTCGAATTGCGAGAGCCCGTGCTTGACACAGTGTGTCGGTAGGGTCCCACGGCGGCGTCCCACCGAAGTCCAAGCTCGTGGGACAGGAACAACGCGAAAATATCAAATTTGCATTCAATGTCGGAATCAGGTATTCATACCCAACGCGAGCCGTAGCTTCTCGCTCGTGCAAAAATGATCGTGACGCGGTTACGAGCCGCATTAACGAGTTATGTCTTGTTAACCGTCTGAAGAGACCGTCGCCTTTAACCATTCTTCACGAACAAATTAATAGACCTCATTTCCAATCAAGCATTAAACCTTATTCAAAAGTACGTATATGGTACGAGTTATAGTCATTTTTAAAAAATCATCTAAAAGTCATCTTTATAGAGTAAAGTCTTCATCTAAGTCCGACTCTCGGGTCCGTGCTGTGACATGGATCGTGTAGAACGTCGTGGTCGACCGTGCCGAATGTAGAAAACGACAGCACGAGCAAACAATGGCCGGGTGGCCGAAGGCGCACCAAATCCCGTCAATTAAACCACTAAATACAGCTCAAATTATGTCGTGTTTGGTGATATTTTAATAAAAAGAATCAGAAGTTTTGTAATTAGGCAGCTGGAGCTTCTTGGCCTCTCGCGGGGTATGCCCTCCAGTGGAGGGGATAAAGTGACTAAGATCGTGTAGCTCCGTTCGGCTTGGATCAAGACTTTACTGTACTTTTGGTTCTTTGAATCAGTATTTGCACGCAGTAGATTCGGCGAATCATGCTCAGACACTTCAGTCGATTCCTATTCAGTAGCACAAGTACCTGAGTGGTCTTCAAATTTGATGTTCTTTAAAACGAAACCTCGGACTATAAAATTTTATTCCAGAATGTAACACATTCATTGACAAGTCTATTTCACAGAAAAATTCTGTATCGCCGTGTATAGATTCGTCTGTTAAAGCTGGGTCACGAAAGTTGCACGATATTAATTAATGTAAAATTAGAGAAAGGAGTAGCGAGAGTTAAAAGGCGGTTAGAGGCTTCGAATAAACATTGCACAAGTAGAATACGGTTAAAAACCGGCGACGTTGAGTTTCGCGATAGTCTGCTTCGTGAAAGGACCGTGGAATCGTGAAAGCTGGGACACTTTGGTCGCCGTAGATCGTTCGGACGGAGATGTCCACGGAACAGGGAATGGCAAAAGCGAATGGTATCTTCGAATGTGTGGCTCGTGATCCCTGACCCATTAATCACAGGCACCGGGACCGAGTGTCTTTTAAAGTCGGGGGACTCTGTCGTTCGGGTGGCCGAAATGCGGCATCGAAACGGGAGGCTCCACGAGACGCAGAAAGGGACGAAGAAGAAGACCAAGAGCCAGTAGCCTAACGGCACCCAGGCCGAGTCATGGTTACACCATTGACTCCTATTCGAGGGGCTACCGAATTGTTACACGAGCAGTTTCTTGCACGATCGCGAAAGGGGAGAGACTCGCATACCGAAGCGAACAGCCCTCGACTGTAAAAGTTGGAAGTATTTTGAAATGCAGAACAGTTATCCGTAGCCACGTCTACGCGGAAGGCTATTTGACTACGTCCACTGGCACGTTTGCTGCCATTGTGCCCGGCGAGCATACGTGTCGTTGGATAGACGTTCATTGCCGAGCAAATGTTTACAAATTCCGCGACGATTTCCATTGAAATTTCGCACATACCAGACTCGTTTTTACCGGCAGGCTTCTGCCGTTTCCTGGGCACAGCTTCCATTGTGTCGTGATCTCTTGCCACCCCTTTTGCCGAAGCTATTCACTCATTTGGTCTCCTCGGAAACCACAGAAAATCATCTGTTCATTTTCTTCGTCGCTTCGTCGGTCAACTTTAAACACGCATGACTTTTCAAACAGCGAATTCCTCGCCTTAAAACTTCGATTTTTCGCATTTTCTCGTCAAGATGTACAGGATTATACAGCAAAACGTTAAAAATTTCTGGGTTGCCAACGTGAAGTTCAGCATTCTTTAGAGACAAATTAAATCATAGAGAAGAGAAGAATTTCATGGTGAAACAGAAAATTAATGAATTTTTACTTATGAGGGTCAGTATCGTGCTCTGTTACATTATTGAATGTATCTTTTATATTAATGCTAGTGTGTCCCTCAGGATCATAATTCCCTTATTTTTTGAATACTGTAAAATGTTTGACTTCTTGCCATTTTTGTTCCTCGAGTCTTTGTTGATTTCTTAAATGTTTTTAATATTTTGGATTCAATCTACACATTTTTGCCATAAATGCATAAAATTCGCTGTCCAGTCAGGTAGGAAAATTTGTGCTAAAATAGACCTAATTATTTGAATAAGTTGAAATGAATGCACCATGTTCGGATACGTCAAATCCTTTTCCCGTTTAACGTTTGATCTGCTGATCATTGTCGGAGGCGCATAAAATCTGTAGTCTCGTCGTGATTAATGGTAGTCAGGTAATAAAATTTATGCTAATCTGTTCCCCTTTTTCCCGAGACTGTTTGATATGTATGCAGGTCAATTGAGAACCGTACAAGGGTTCAACTGTGAAAATCCGACCGTAAAGCAAACAGCGAATGCATAGAACACGTGCTAATGGCACTACGGTTTGTCTCACACGACTTTTCAATTGACTGTTTTGTGAACTAATGGCACTTTTCTTGCGTATCATCGCTCATCTGTTTACCACCAGCTCGCAGACAGCGAGACCAGGCGAATGTTTAACGTTTTATAACGTTTCCGCGATGGTAAACGGTTCACACCTCGGCGTGAACTCTCGTTTACGAACGAGACGTTCCCATAGAATGAAATATGCGTATGCGCTGCTAAAACTTCCTGTTTCGCATATTATTCATGGAAGTTATTCCGCGAAGGACAATGAATCATTTTATAGGAGAATTTCAGTTTGTCGCGACCATAAGCTGTGTTCGCTGCATATTTTAATCCTACATTGTCCATTCGGGCGAAATATAGCTCGATCTAAAAAGGAGACCATAATTCTCAGTGACCATTTTGGTCAGACTTGATACGAGTATATGTTTCATTAATTTTGGATTTAATTAAACGGGGCACATATTTTGATGTATTGCCAAAATTGTTGGGACTAAATTATCCTTGCTCGACGTGTATTTTCAGCGTTGAATAACAATAATATCACAAATTTCTCAACTCTAAATATTCAACTCTAAGACAACTAATTTAATTTATCAATTGAAACATTTAGCGAATTATTCGATATCACAAGATTCGAATGTTCCAATCGTCATTTCTACTAAAGAATAATTATCCAGGATTTTAAAAATAAACATTTCGGTACGATCGTTATTAGAGTTCGGATCTTCATGAAAAATAAAAATTGTTCAAGTCGATGGTAAGAAACCGAAGTTATATGAAAATGTATTTTTTCTTTAAATCATCTAAACATGTCGATGACAATGTAAAAATATCCCTTAATTCTTCTGTCTTTTGTATATAACCTATTCATTTTTTCAACTCCGCATTCTGATCATTCTAATCGTCAGATACGAAACTACGAAAACATTGAAAGAATTAATATTGTTACACTATTTTCGACGTCTTAAAATTATAAAAAGGAAACATACGTTTCTGTTTAACTTCTGTGTCTTACTCGAGTCGGAGCAATTTAATTTTGCATAAAGAGCCTCAGACCAATGATCGCTCATTCTATGATAGAATGTGAGATATTAATAGCCTGCAATGGACGGTGTATCGTGTCGTATGAACAATGGTCAATGGCCAATGATTATCGTTAAATATGCTATCGATAATATTCTCCCGTCGTCGAGCACGAGAGGTGAACGTTTCCGCGAAGCGTTCGGAATTGACCATCAACAAGCCGCGTGAAAACATTTTTTTGAAAATGCGAAACTTAGCGGGACGAGCGGTCCCTGCACTCCCACTCTATGAATGTAAAATTACTTACCGGGCCGGAGCGGCGTGCAGTCATCATTAAAACTGGTTCGAGTCAATTACTACCCGCGTAGTCCACCCGGACATGTATTTGTTCGTTGGCTGGTCAATTTGTTGAATAATTTAGCCGGCACGCTCGAAGGAATACGCGGCGACCCAGTGCACAATTAATTGCGCGAATTATTACTTAGCATCCTTCAATTAAATTTTATAACTTACTCTGCCCATGGAAAATAGACAATGTGTGCGGGGATCTAATTGATGCGATAACGAAATAATCTAAAAGAAAATTGTTTGTCTGCGCAATTAAAATAGCACGTGATTATTTCAAATAGCGTGTAACCAAATGAGATAACGTATTATCTTGACTATTAGTTTTCAACTAGTATATATATATTTGAAATTCGTTTGGAATAAGTTTTTACTTTATTTTTTATTTGATCAAATAGTTTTTCGAATAAATTCTCAGTATCGTCAACTGCGTCTAGAATACCTGTATAGTATAATATCTCACACATGTAACTCATTGTCAAATGAAGATACCGTTATACAACTGAATTCACCATTTCATGTAAAATGATTTGTTATTTTATTTGAGTCGAGTCCCATTTGAAATAAAAAGTTATTTAGAAATATTTCATTTGAATGAAACGCAAAATAAAAGTACTTTTTCCATTGTTATTTACCAAATGAATATGATAAAGTATTTGAAATAAAAAGTTACTGAAAATGTGTCATTTCAATTGAATATAAAATAGAAATACTTTTTAAATTGCTAGTTATCAAATAAAAATAATAAAGTATTTGAAATAATTCATTTCAGGTTATTTGTTGTCTTATTTCAATTAAATTGTGCCCAACCCTACAATTGACTAGGAAACTTTTGCATTACTATTATACATTTATATAATATTATATTTGCATTAGTATCAACTTTAGTATTGTTCACAAACGGCTCAGTTACGTACGGTGCGAAGAACATTACATTCCAGTGAAATGAAGCCGGAACAATGACCAACAAAGTCCCTCGACTTATTAATCCACCGCACTTTTCGATTCGCCAATCCATAAACGCAAACTCCCACGATCGTCGTTATTCGCATTAGCAGGCCGTCAGGGGAGCGAGCATGATCGAGCCGCCAACAGGCGCGGCTCGAGAGCATTTTTCCTAGATCGTCCGGGGCCTGGAATCGAATACAATATTCATCAAGGGACCAATATCCAAAAGCCTCGGGAGAACCGATGGCGGGCGGAAACAGCGACACACGTAACCTCGGTAGAAAAATATTCGGCGTGAAATGAAAAATTCCTGGTGTACGAGTGTTTGGCGTCAGGTATTTCCATTTAACAGGGCTAACCTCTTGACGCGGGTTCGCGAGGAGCGACGGGCGGGGAATCGACATAATAGAGATTCCAGAGAGAGACAATCGGATATTTTTAGCACGATTTCCTCTGGTGCTCGCATAATCGCCGGCCGGACGACGGGTCCGGAGGCAGCGGTCCCGCGAAAACCGCAGCGGCCACGCGGAAAAGCCGTGTGCGCCGACCTTAAGGTCTCTGGTCTAAACCATTTTCGAGCCACTGTTTGGAAATTTCTGGTGAAGAAATCGTCCGACTGTTTTGCATCGAGATTTTGCTCAAAATTAATCGCACAATTAGATGTGCTGTCGGCCATATAAGATAACAGGGTTCCGAGAAAAAATAAAGCGTTTAAAGACTTGACTATCAGTTACGACTACGGTTTAGACTAGTTTATACGCGTGTAAAATTTTCAGGCGATTAAGAAGTTCATTATTGAACTGTCATGACAGCCATGAAAATTACAGTGCATTAGTCTGAAATATAGCCAAATGAGTGTGCAAAATGTTGAAACGCTCGACCTACAGGGTGTGTCGGCTAAGGGAGGCCACCTACGTATCTCCTTTATTTCATCCTACAATTTTATCACATTTTTGGTACCCAAGGTCACCTGAAGGTCATGACTTAAACGTATTCCAATATATTTTTTCAGCCGCTACAAGATGAAATAAAAGAAATAGTATTCCCGATAAAAAATAGCGATGACCTCGAAAAATCTATGAAAAAATAACTGGACAAAAGAAAATTTTCTTCTATAGTACTTCTCCTTCGATACCGTTTAATATTTTGAAATTAGAAATGAAGCAGACATTTACAGTGGCTTCTTTTAGCTGAGGCATCCTGTACAGTAACCTCAGAATTTTTGACCGCATAAATTGACTAAAATTGTCAGCTCTGATTGCGAACACCTTAATGCAAATGCACTCGCAGCGGAGAAGATTTCTGTTTCCTGTTCGTGTGTCTCTCTCGCTGGTTTTGCATCCTCTAGTTAGCCGATGGCACGACGAAACTGATCGGCCAGCGGGAACGGGTCTGGAACAGCGAGGATGAGAACGCAATTGGACGTCCGGAGTCACGGAGCTTCTTTCGCGAGGCTCCTTCCGTCTCCTTCCTCCTTCCGGCTTGCATGCTCCTCGCGAACATCCGCCCGTGCCCCCCCCCCTCCCCCTCACCGGCTGGAATCCTGCTCTTCTTCGTCTTCTTCCTCGGTTTGCTCTGCTTGCTCCTATTTTAACCGCCGATTCGGACCTAGACTTTCAAATACAGACTCTCTCTCTTTCTACGTCGGCTGCCACCAGAATCGCAGATATTTTCGAAACTGCTCGGGCGACGTGGAATTCCACGCCGGAAGACGGTTCGGTTGTTGGTGAAAAGTATTCAGTCGGACAATCTCGCGACGATATAGATAGATGTTATTTACATGCGCGCCGGATGCAAGAGGGAAACGGCGAGCGCAGAAATCGGGAAACAATTTTTAGAACATGGCCGACCGTGTGACGAAACTCTGAGCCGCAGTCGAGTCTAAAGCGATCTGCGTTCCACATGCGAATAGTCCACAGTGAATAAGTTGATATAAGATGCGGCAAAATTAATTTCAATGTCAAAAGGTCAATCATTTCCTTTAATTGTATCGTATTCTACTCGTCAGAAGAACAACAAGTGCAGAGGGAACCACAGATCAAAATTCTACCGTTCTCTCAAAAAATTACGAGAAACTTTTTTGAGATGGTGAAAGAATGATTTTCGTCCTATAAAAATTGTAAATAGATTGTCGGTAAAGGCTAAAATATCTCTTCATCTATGCCGGCTCTTGGGGTCGAATGATGTAACAGGTTGAGCGACTCCGGAAATATGAAATTAAAATATCGCGCAACTATAATACGCCTCGAGATAATTAGTATCTTGGTGAACAAGTGAAAACGACTTCCAGGTTAGCCGCATTTACAATCCTCGGCAGTCTGCCACCGCGTGTGGCTTATTAACAGTTAATTTGCGACCATCGTGGCCACTGTACGAACCGTAAACGTATTATTTCATGGCTGTCGGAACGTAAAGATTATGAATGCAAAAATCGTACGGTCTGGAAGTAACAGTAACAATGCAGGAAAAATGTAAAAGTTAGTCTTCGCGCGGCGGCACTTGCGTTCGGCAGGAGCAACAATGTAGAATCGGTTCAATGAAACGTATCGCCCGCGTGCGGGGAACGTTTGAAAATATCATTACGACCGGACCGTAAACAGTACAACCGGAGTTTTCGCAGTATGGTGATTAATTGTTTGCAACAGTGCTCTCCCGTGTTCGGTGGCACGAGCTTCAGTAAACGTTTGCTGTTTATTTCGTTAATCCGTGGAAATTATTAAGCTGTTCATTCTGATAATAACTGTATCGGTGAACCCTATTTTGTATAGTTGAACGGTTGCGCGAACACTGGCCTTGTAACCAACTCAACATGTTTAATTAAACCGGTCTCGATTGTCGTAGAGCGGAAAGTTGCTTCGAATTATGAAAACAGTCTGTCGCTGTTGTTCGCAGCGTGACGCTGCAATTTTTCAGAAGGAATATTATATCGCCGCGATGTATAATCAACTGTTGCGAAACTTTTAAGCTTTTGCGAAACGTCGGAAGTTCCTGGGAGAGCTTTCACGACTCGGTTATCGCGGTACGTGGCGGTGTGTGGTGCAACAACGTTCCTATGAGCATGGTCGATATCAACGCAGCACAAACATAATATGGCGTGTAAAGTGATGCAGAACCGCGTAAGAAGCTCCCACCGCGAACGAAATACTCTGGAGCAGCGTTGTCCACTCTGAGCTCTAAAGCTTATGTCTTCACATAATGCAGTCTCGTTGCACAGACTGCTCTAGACTCTATTGGCGTGCTTGCGACGCACGTAAATCCCAAAGAAATCGATGCACGGTTATTAAACACAGTTCCGAAGCAACCGAGCTGCTTACAGAGTACTTAAACGATTATACATTCAATAACAGTAATAAGTCAGGTAACACAAACCATACATCCACGATTTTCTCGACAAAAATTCCTCTCTTGAATTGAACGGAACGCTTCGCGGGGTTCGCTTGTTAATATATTATTACACGATGCATTGTGCTGTGTCTATAGAACTAGCAACATTGTAATGGGGAAGATAGCAATCTCCGGTAAAGCGAATCGTTCGCCGCATACCTCGTCATAAACGGACATTCCGACGGTACAGGGCCGAGCCACGATCCAGATATCCGAAACGTTACGCTAGCTAAATGATCCGATTGATCTACAAAAGAATTCGTTAACTTGCGAGAATTGCACGGTGCAGAGATTTCAATGCAGCTGCTGTTCTCCCGTCGACCGAACATTTTCCTTTGTCTTCTCTAATTCAGAGACTGCAAGGCCTGCGGAGGGCTGCAGGAAGCGAAGGGTTTAGGTGAGAATCGCGACTGAAAGACGATAGGGATTAGGATCTAGGGAACGATGATTTAGGGAAGGGACTAGGGAAGAGTTTAGAATCTGGGGAGTCGAGGGAACTAGAAAAGAAATTAGGAAATGTGGACTGGGGACAAGGGATGATGAGGGACTAGGGAAATTATTAGAAACTGAGGAGGGCGCTAGGGATTAGGCTGGAGGCAAAACTTGGGACGACCTAGGGATGGGATCATGAAGGGGATTAGGGGATGTGGGGAGGGAAAGAAATTGGCTAAGAGGAGAGGTCAAGGGAGGGGAGGGACCTTGGGATAAGTAGGGGTAAGGTCCCAGGAAAAGGGAAGGGGAAGAAAGCAGGGAGGAGGCTCCAGAGTGGAAGGACTTGTGGAAGAGGATGGAGGAACCATGGACCAGGGTAGAGGGAATTTGATGGAAGGGCTTCAGGGTTCTCCTGGGTCCACTTGGGTCTACCTAGGTCCACTTGGGTCCACTTGGGTCCACTTGGGTCTACCTAGATCCACTTGGGTCCACTTGGGTCCACCTAGGCCCCCCTGGGTCCTCCTCTGGGTTCACTTGGGTCCACTTGGGTCCACCTAGGTCCACTTGGGTCCGCCTGGGACCCCAACGTCCGATGAAATTCTAAAAGTTCCGTTCAATTACACTTCATAATAAAGAACAGTTCAGAATTATTTGATGTGACATTAGCTTCATACCAGAATATCGCGTCAGACAAACGTGACTGCAAAAGTTTGACCGGTGCGGCAGTCCCGGAGGGCCGTAAACGTAACGGTGAAGTGATCCTCACTTCTGGCGAAGATAGATTCGTGATGTTCACAGTTATAGAACGACCGGGTACAGTTAGTCGAAGCATAAAGTAAGTAATCCAGTTACACGTAGGTTTCGGCGGTCCGGCGATGGCCGACCACAGCGTATTACTCGTGGCCAGAAATTGATTGCAAAACGGTTCCCAGGGTTGAGGACAGGAGTGCCGAGAGCCGGTCACGTTTACTTGGCAAATAAAAACGCGTCGGCTCTACGTCGGTCTCGTTGTCAACGGAGTCAAATCGACTTGATGTGATTTATATTGCAACCGGGTTGCGACCCCGGTTGAAATAGGAGGAGGGCAGGAGGGCAGGAGGGCGGGGGAAGGGGAGGTGGAGCGCTCGCGATCCCGAGAAAAAATACCCGCGGAGAACTCGCGGCCGCGTAATGCAATCCATTCGCATTATGTAAATGGCACGAATCGAACAGAGCTGAATAAAATCGACGAAAGATATCTTATTCCACCCTACTTTAGTCACGTAATATATCTCCCGGCCCGCGCGGATGCTATTCGCTCGCTGGTCGAAGATATTTCGTGGCTATTCCCCGGCGAAACTTGATGTCGAACACAAACATGGAATAATTCATCATCCCGGGTAAACAAAACTGACTAGCCGAACCGGGCGGTCTCCCTTACGTAAGAAATCTGAAGCCGGAGTAACGCGGGCTGATCTCGCATTTTCTCGAACCTCCAACGAAATATTAAACAGCTCTACGTGAAGAGAGGGAGAGAGAGAGAGAGAGAGAACAAACGTCGAATTTTTCGCGGAAAAGTTGCGCCACATGGTAAAAATCAAACACGAGCGAAGAGGAGATTTGATTTCGCGTGTTTTGTTGGACATCGACGACGCGATGTTTTGCTCGGCGGAGGATCGATTTGAATAGTGGAAGCGCGAAGTGCATTTTTTTTTTTTCAAAAAGATAAATAAACTTGCATCGGTATTTAACACTGTGCCGGGACAACGCGGTCCTTTTTTTTTCATCGAACCAGCACGCCGCGGGACAATGAACACCGATTATCTGATTATTCTTGCACGATGTAATGCGAAACAATTGTACACCGCGACCATGCAAATCGCGAGTATCGAAATTCCAATTAAAGGCGCTGATTAACGAATCTGTAATTCCCGTGAGCGAAACAAATTTTGAAGAATAGCTTCAAATCACGGTCGCTTTTCGGGACACAGGATGGAATACGGATAATTCGGTGGAATTATTTTTCAGTTGATACACTGCACGCAATCGATCGAATGTGTACAGTTGCCGCGAGAGTTATACGGTATCGACGTTTTCATCGAAAGAGATTAATTAAAAATATGACGCGAAATATATGCAGTCGGTCCGTGAAAAGTGTTTTCTTTGTTCCTGTTAGCCGATGCTCCCCATTCACGCCAATCAACGGCTTTCTATTCAAATTCTGGCCAACAGTCTCTGGCTTGAACTCTTCACCCGTCCAGATCCAGAGTGGTAATGCTCCACAATATCCGGAAAAATCCCCTGGAACTCGTTCGTACTATAAAAACGGAAACCAGTCGCTTAATGGTGTAATACTGGCGGAGGATATTAATGTGTCCGATATGGTTGGTTTCAAACAGAACCTGATTCCACGCATAATACATTCATTCCGTTAATAACACATCACGCGTGAATGATTCACTGCTGCCGATACCGATTATCGCCTTAGGGCCGCTCGAACCGACTGAAACACGCGAGCGCAATCGGTGCGGTTTCTGAGACAACATAACCGAACTGCCTACCGTGAAATTTCGAAATTTGAAAAATATTGCTGAAATGCTTTCCAAGCGCCAACACGTGCTGCAAATCGAGGACCACCAACGACAAAGAAAATACTACAGGTGTTAGTACAATCAAAGCATTTCGTTTCTGAATTGTTTCTCACTTTTATACCCGTGCATTTAAATTTTTGTTCCGATTCTGGAAACGGAAATAAGGTTTTGGGAAAAATTAAGTTAATATAGCAAAGATGGGAACGATACAATATAAAATTAATATACAAAACGACGGACGTCTTTATACAGGTCGTCCCAAAAATGTTGTAGTTCCTTTTTGAAAGGGGGTGATTCCTGCGATCATTTGGCTACAAATTAAAATACACAGAACACTCATTTCAATTCGTAATTCATACGTATATGGTTCATATAAAATTATTTTAAGGAGGATCAATCAAAGGGTTTTATTTTTAAAATGTACTATAATGCAATTTTTGTTTCGCCTTTATTTAAAAAATTGTATAGGATGAAATCAACAAAGGTAAACAGTTCAGTTTGAAGTCTTTAATATTTTATTGGGTGGTGTTATTTCATTTTGTTATTTCATTTTTAATTTATTTCTATACCCTTTGAAATATTTAATGGTTTCATAGTTTGAAATATTACAGTATTTTAATAGTGTAGAAGATAGCGAAGACTTGTTGGGAAATATTTCGATTACCGTAATTTGAAACGTTTTAGCATTTAATATTATTTTCTGTTTATACATTATGCAATTTTTCCTGTAAATCCCGTTCGGTTTAAATTGGGATATTTTAATAGTATTTTACTAGCGTAGAAAATAATGGAATCTTGTTGAGAGTAATTTGAAATGTTTTAGCGTTTAATATTATTTTCTGTTTATGCAGTATGAAATTTTTCCTGTACATTCCGTTCGGCTTAAATAGGGATATTTTTATAGTATTTTACTAGCGTAGAAGATAATGGAATCTTGTTGAGAGTAATTTGAAATATTTTAGCGTTTAATATTATTTTCTGTTTATGCGGTATGTCATTTTTCGCCTAAATTCGGCTTAAAAGCAAATTAGTATGCTTTTGAAACGGTCGATGGAATTAACGTGTCGACGATTTTGATAACTCCGCGAAATTGACGCCGCAGAAAACACGTCGATGCTAGACTAAATTTAAAATGAGCCGGTTACGTCCATCACGTATAAATAACTCTATCATTTGGATACGCGCTTCACTTTCAAAGGAAATTACATCGAGCATCGGTTGACACATCAGCACGTTCATAATTCAGCCCGCGTTAATCCTTTCGGTGCGGAATATTTTTGAAAAATTAATCACGCGTGAACTGTTCGACTGCTTTTCGACACGTTCCATGAACGTACACGTAATTTTAACCCTTTGCACTCGAAGAAATTTTAACTCCAAAATGTAACATTTCTTTCGACCTAGAATATCTCCCTTCTATAGATTTTTTTTCATGGTATACATACGAAAATCGTGCAATTTACTCGTACAATACTGAAGTGTTTAGTAATTTATTAAGTACTAACAAACTGAATAATGTAAAAAATATTTTGAATAACGATACAGCAATTTTTAGTGGCGCCTTACAGTCGCCGTTCGAGTGCTAAGGGTTAAAATATCGCGTTAGCACAATGAAACGCAGAAAACAAAGAGATCAATTCGAAAAGTGGCTTTATAAAATCCCGAATTAATTAAGCATGCGTGTACGCGCGAATCGATCGTTCTAATAGATGAATCTATGGATCGGACGTGTAAACACGATCATAGCGTCCACGGTTAGCCATTTGCGCTTGAACTTGGTTCAACAGTTTCCGCTTCAGTTGAGTGGAGATCACTTGAACGGGCCCCTCAACATTTAATTATGACTTCATAGTTCTTGCCACACTTATCTGTGACGTGATCTCCAAGCTCGCGAGACGCTCCTTCGTAGTCCTGTGCGATTCGCTGATAGTGCAATTTGCCACTTATTCTGCTTCTGTGTAAATCTTTTTGTACACTTTTACATGGGGACCCTAAACCCTTTGTTACTATCATAACGTGATTCTAAACCGTAGGTTTGATGAAAGTTAACCTTGACCTTGAATTTCAAGGTCAAAAGGTAATCCATGTTTTTTTATAGTATCGTGTTCTACTTGTCGCAAGGATAGAAAATGCAAAAAGAACCATCAGTCAAAACTCCATCGTTCTCTTGAAAAATTATGGCAAAGGTTTTTCATTATGAAACTAATTTTATCTATATTATATTTCCGATATATTTCACGTTCCAACGAAGATTTTTGGCAAATAATGTGTTAGCAAATCGCCTGATTGTTTAACAGTTTTCAGAAAATCATGACTCACAGCTGAGGATTTTTCAATAAATTTTTGAATGACAATTTTCATCACAAGCTAGTAAATAATTTACGTATCTGCTAATTTATTTTGAGGTTGGTTTTAAGCGAAGATTTTTAAGGTATTTCTTGATACAGTGCTATGAGAATAGTATGAATGTGGAACGTCACAGTTCAGACCATTTTACTTTCCACAAAAATTTCAGTTACGTCCTCGTAATCTTTTTACATCTTTTTCGCCCGGTGACTTACTTTCACTATCGCCATAAAATGCCTTCTTTGTAGTGTTTTTTTTTTTACAGGAGTACTGTACACTTGCTGATAAGGCCAACACGAACCCCTTCACTTTTCCTCTTCACTGCTTAATCACTTTCTCCGAGTTTTCCGGCGTGCTCTCGCCACCATTTTCTTCGCCCGCTATCTCGTTTTCAACTACTTCCTTTCTTCCCTTGCTTCTTCTTTTTTCAAGACAGGCGTTCGATAATATTACCTTCTTTTTACAGTGTTGACCATTGCTGCTTTTATATTTATATCAGTTTGCTTTCAATGCTGAACGCAGCAGAAAATTAATTATAAGTCATCCAAGTATACAATTTTCTTTATGAAAAGCAGCTAAAATCAGCGTCCCACATTTCGTACAGCTTCAACATGATAGGGATCGCTCACAATGATCATTAGTCAGGTTCAAAAGGTAAATTCTGACATAATCCCTTAATCCTTCAAACGCGGTCGCTTTTGACGATTTCGTGGTAGTTTGAAACACGTTTCAAACACATTTTCAGTTGCTTTAAAGATAAAATTAGTAAAATATTCGCCGCAATCGTGATGTACTGTATCTGTATCACATCTTATTATCTTCAGATTAACAATATACTCGAGTCATTTGAAATGAAGCTTTAGAACATTTAGATTATACTCGTAAATTACATAGGGTGTCAATTCTTGAAATAATCCTTCCAATAACTCGTAAGTTATTTGTCTCGTGAAAAAATGTATCAAACAAATGTCGCATGGTTTCCAAGGGGACATCGAATGTCATGATCTATTTGTTATTACTTTAGCGAGGTATGAAGGTCACCTTCAGTTTTTTTAAATTGCTTGCCTAATATTTTCCCTCGAATTCGGACAAAACACCAAATTCTGTGTAGAAGAATATTTTATAAAGATCCTAATACGATAGTAATCTGAGTAAAAACTGTACCACTTAAGGGTTAATCATTATCCATTGATTAACCGTTTCGACTTGCACCATTATTCCATTGAACATCTATACAGGGTCATCCGTTTTTAAACGGCCAAACGTCAACCAGCTATAGAGGACCCCAAATGAAACAACTTTCACCCCTAACACTTTTTTTGATTCGGTCTTGATTTTTAGATAATTGCAAAAACCCGTCATTTTTTGCGTTCACTTAAGATTAAATATATTAGGACTGCAATTATGTATCTTGATGATTTTTCCTTTGTTTGGTTTAAAATAAATAGGGGCATCTTTCTTATTAAGTCAACTATTTTGTATGACCTTTGGATCTTGGTTTTTTTGACATGGAGCACGCCGTGGAGACTGAATGAAATAACTTCGAATCGAAAAAAGTGTTAGGGGTGAAAGTTGTTCCATTTGGGGTCCTCTATAGCTGGCTAACGTTTGGCCGTTTAAAAACGGATGACCCTGTATAGTACCTGTTTTGATCTAGACGAAATTTTCACGATGAGCTCGCAGAGTGCAAACGTTGTCCGCTGAACGCGTATGACCGCGGAAGACCTTCTCCTAGGAGACCTTGAGGACGTTCACATGTACGTTACTAAATCCCACCCGATTATTGGCCATCCAGCGTAATCGCCCTTGCAACAGCTCGCGAAACTACTGAATATATCATTTCCCCGTAAAAACTGGTTGCCAGTCGGCGTTCGTGTAGCAGAGTTTTTCACAGCGTGATGCGGCTGACGCGCATGCACCGTGGAGCCCCGAAGACGGTTAATTCGACGATTTCCCCCGAAGAGAACTAAGCAATCGGCGAGGCACAGAAACACGGATCGCAAATTGAGTACTGCATCCTGGGGGAATCTGTCTGCCTTTTTCCACGGATAGTTAACTAGCTTTATTCCGCTCCCAGCGGAGCCTATACATATTTAGAGGCTTGTGCCTTGTCACTTAGGCTTACGTGCCCTCTCGAGGCTGTTCGAACTATGTTAGCCTCTGTAATACTCGATCGCTAAAAGCTGCTATCCGTTGTCCGCGACGATACATTCCGAACTTCCAAATTAATACTCCAGTACATCATTCCAGCTGATCTCTGAAAAGATCATACCACCGGCATAGCGAATCCCCGTCGAAATCGGTACTAGTTTGCGTCGCAAACTTGTTGCAACTGGATAGAACCGAATCGACGAAAGTGAAAATCGAGACACAAGATGTGATGGCAGAAAACAGAGAAAATGAAATCATGTGACATAATACCTTCAGATTACTCTCTTCGGGGTTATGTTAAATCGATGGTCTATTCCAACCCTTTGCACTCGAAGCTATTTTAACTCCAAAACGAAACACTTCTTCTGACCTATTTCCCTTCTACATATTTCTTTTTTCATGTCATACATTCGAAAATGGTGCAATTCACTCGTACAATACCGAAATATTTAGAAATTTAATGAGTACAAACAAATTTAATAATGTAAAAAACACTTTGAGTAATGACACAGCAATTTTTAGTGACCCCTGACAGTCGCCATTCGAGAAACCAACATTGATTGTGTTATTGCTGCCATAGGTATCGATTTATGGGTAAGAATATTAAACAAGTCCACAGGCGGTCATTGAAATGAAATTGTTTTTGAAACGAAATGGCATATACCAATAAAGAAAAAAGAGAATAAAAAGTTACATTGACATCTCATACCGATATGTTTTAAATTTCAATCGAAATGAAATTATTTTTAAAAGAAAATGGCATATACCAACAAATAAGAGAGAAAATAAAAGATCACTCAATCAATTAATCACTCTATCAATTTAAGCATGTATAGGTGCCATTTGATGACCCTTGATTGGAAGCTAGAAGCTAGTTGGCAAACAACTACATTTTCAGTTCAGTAGACTGAAATCTGCATTGATAGATCACTGAGGATCGTAGTGGAGCAGAGGTATTTTGGCAAACGAGACATTTTGCGTGGTTCACGCCGCGTTCAGGCGTCACGGTGGCGTCGTTGCGTAACCTGTGCGTAAGTCAGGCCTCCGCAGGACATCCTGGTGTTCCTGTGGTCGCTTCCCACATGGTGAAAAACATCGAGCGCATTACGGGCGCCTAGGCAGTGAGAGCATCACCGGCTGAATGGTAGTTCGCTGCCTCCTGTATGTACTTACGTACGTACGTACGTACGTAGATCCGTCGCTACGTTAGTAACATAGCGAACGTAGGTACATACGTGCGGCCTGTGCTCAGCACCGAAGAAGGTTCGTTGACCGCGGTGAGACTTCTTCTCTCTTCCTTCATCCCCTCACCCTCTCACGCCGGTTCTGCTCTCGCTCTCTCGCTTCCCCCCCTCTTTCTCTCTCTTCCACCAGGTTTATCGCTCTATCTGTCACTCCGTCTCTTTTCGTCGTCGTCCACCGGCCGTGCTAGCATCCTCTTCCCACCGCATGAGACTCCACTACGACCTTGGCGATTCAATGCCCGCACCAGATAAATCCTCTTTCCAGATAATAGATTATTTCATACGTGTAACTAGTCGTTGGTAGCGGCCTCTTCCTCTTCCCCTCCCCCTCCCGAACCCCGGCCTCCAGCCATCCTCTTCGACTACCCTCTTTCGCTTTCTACCTTTCTACCTCTCTTCCTACACCAGCACCTGAACGCCTCTTCTCCTCCTCCTCCTCCTCCTCCTTCTCCTCTTCAGCCTGCGCTCTGCTTCCTGATAACTCGCTCGGCGATGCGCGCGCGAACCACCGACTGATGCTCGGACCCTGTCCTTGACAGTTATACAGAGTGGATCGGAAATTGTGTTACCGGTCCGAGCGTAATCGTCCGCGATGCTCCCGGATCAAGAGGAATTTTCGGTGCCGCGATCGACGAGCAGAATTCGGGAGGTTTTTTTGGAAAATGAATTAGCTGGCTCCGGATATTTGTTTCGTACCACCTCCTAAGGGATGATCTTTTCAGAGGTTTCATCAGGGATTGTGTAACACGTTGAATTTGTTCGAGCCCCTAAAAATCTCTAATTGTCATTCGAAGCATTTTATCCTCTCTGTGCAATTGTTGTCCTAAAAATTCGTTTCGTTTGCGACGAATGTGCACAATGCGAATTTCAATTTCGGTAAGTAAACGGTGCGGTTAAATGAGCAAAGACTTAGAAATTAATACCTTATTTGTTTTAATATTGTTTCATTTTATTCTTTCCTCAGTTCATCATCTTGAAAGATAGAGTATACAAGTACAGTGAATTCTCGATATATGTCAACAACACGGGTCTTGCCAGCGTCATGTATCGTCCAGGAGACATACCTGACCCGTGTTATGTTCACACTCCTTGCGTCCGAGGCCTCTCGAGCTTCGCGGCCCCTTACGGGATAATTCCGCGACATTTATCATCCAGGTCTTGGCGACATATATAGAGAAATCACTGTACCATTCTATCTTTTTGGAGGAGAAAATTAAATTGGAAAAGTGGGAAGCAGAGTGCAGAAAGGCCAGTGAATTCTCTTTGAACGTTACTTTGTTAATTCTAACAATATCTTACCTTCTCTCGCTACATTTAATTACCTTGCAAGAAAGAGCTTAACAGTGGCATTGCTTAATTTTCTATCGCGTGGATTTTGCACCATTTCATCAGTTTGACACAGGGGAGCAAATTAAATTGGAAAAATGAGAGGGTTGAAAAGGCCCAGCGGATTTTATTTAAACCTCACCCCGTTAATTTTAACATTAACTTACTTTACTCTCGCTACGCTTAACAACCTTGCAAGTGAGAGCTCGGTTGCTTAAATTTCCATCGTGAGGATTTTGCGCCATTCGTTGAGTTTGACACAGAAAGCAAATTAAATTGGAAAAATGAGACGGTTGAAGAGGCCCAGCGGATTTTATCTAAACCTCACCTGATTAATTTTAACATTAATTTACTTTACTCTCGCTACGCTTAACAACCTTGCAAGAAAGAGCTCGGTTGCTTAAATCGCGTGGATTTGGCGCCATTCGTTCAATTTGACACGGAGGAGCAAATTAAATTGGAAAAATGGGAGGTTTGAAGAGGCCCAGCGGATTTTATTTAAACCTCACCTGATTAATTTTAACATTAATTTTCTTTACTCTTGCTACGCTTAACCACCTTGCGAGAAAGAGCTCGGTTGCTTAAATCGCGTGGATTTGGCGCCATTCGTTCAGTTTGACACGGAGGAGCAAATTAAATTGGAAAAATGGGAGGTTTGAAGAGGCCCAGCGGATTTTATTTAAACCTCACCTGATTAATTTTAACATTAATTTACTTTACTCTTGCTACGCTTAACCACCTTGCGAGAAAGAGCTCGGTTGCTTAAATCGCGTGGATTTGGCGCCATTCGTTCAGTTTGACACGGAGGAGCAAATTAAGTTGGGAAGCGAGAGAGCAGGGTTAAAAAGGGCCAGCGGATTACCAGTGGCATTACCGAATGGCACGCCAGCAAACACGTCTGTTTACTCCGGGGCTCGGTCTCAGGGTGCAGCCTCGTACATATTGCGAAATACCCTGAACACGCGTCAGCGAAGTGCCTCCCAGTGCTTCCTGCGGCCCTTCCTTCCCTTCCTCGTTCCCTCTGTTCCTCTTCGAGTACCTATCCGGCATGTTCGCCACCTTTCCTCGTCTCGAATCCCGGACCTCTTCTAACCCTGCAGCGTGCTTCTGGCGTATCGGTGGAGTAGGCTCCCGGGCTAAATAACAAGTGGTCGGTCGGATTTACCTATCCGCCTCCACCTTGTCATTTTCTTTGTCATATCCACGGTCCACGGGTTTTCCCGATACACGTTCGCCTCTTCGATCTACAACGCCGGACCCGGTAATTAGGCGAGCCATCGAAGGCAGAGAGAGCTGCGTGATTCTGCAAGAACCCGACCACCTCGAACGCAACACCTACGGCAAGATGCTCGAGCGAAGCATTCCCCGTGCTCGAACAAGCACACACGCACGCCCGAAGAATGGCCGTAGAAAATCGCTCGCCGCGTTCGCTCGCAACGTCATGATGATACGGTGAATTTGTCCAGGGGTTTGTGAATTGTTATCGATAACAAATACTTGTTACCAGATGCTGCGCGCTGTCGGGGATGAACTCGTCCGGCCGATTTCCATCGGACGAGTATACGCTGCGACCTTCTTTTTCTGATAGGAAATTGTGCGGATGAGTGGCCACTGTGATTTAGAGGCTATCTTTATGGCTGCAAAAAGTGTTTGGTTTAGATAAATGCCCGTTGACCGCCTGACGCGATTATGTTGTTCGAGGCGGACTGGAATTGTATGCTGGCGCATGAGGTTGTAGGAAATGTTCAGACACGAAGTCGCTTCGAAATTGCGAGGTGTTTTTGCTAGCATCATTTTTGTAAATTGGCACTGCTCAACTATCTATCAACAAATTCAAGTAATGTGAAAATTGCCTGCATTGATTGATTTCGTCTGCATAAAATGAAAATATTATGGGGACCCATGAGTAATCAATTATTTTGAAATCTAAAACAAACTTCGTAGTAAATTCAGGTTTTTATTTCTTAATTTATTATATAATCTCCACCATTATCAAGGACAGTTTGCCATCTTTCCTGCAAATTTTCAATTCCACTCTTATAGAAATGCCGGCTTCGTGAAGCAAAATATGACTCAAGGTGCCTCCTTACATCTTCTACAGAAGTGAATGTTTTATTTCTTAAATAATGCTCCAGAGATCTGAAAAGATGATAGTCAGAGGGAACAATATCCGGTGAGTACGGGGGTACGGTGAAACTTCCCATTGCAATTCTTTGATTTTTTCCTGAGTGAGCTGTATGGGGCCGGGCATTGTCAATTTGCAGTATTACACCTTTTCTGTGGACTAAAGATGCCCTCTTTTTCAATAGTTCTGAATACAGCCGTTGTAATTGCTGACAATACAACTCAGCAGTAACTGTTTCTCCAGGTTTCAACAACTCAAAGTGAATTATGCCACGACAGTTCCATCAAATGCACAGTAACACCTTTCTAAGTGATAATCTAGGTTTAGGGGTTGATATTGCGGTTTGATTTGCAGAAAGCCATTGCTTGGAACGCTTTATGTTATCATAAAGAATCCATTTTTCATCTCCGGTAACGATTCTGCTAAGAAATGGATCTCTACGAAATCTGGACAGCAATGAAGTGCAAATTGATCGACGAATATTCTCGTTAGTCTCAGATAATTGATGCGGTGCCCATATTCCTTGCCTATATGCCTTCCCAATTTCGTGTAGGTGCCTTTGTATAGTTGATCATGTGGGCCCAAGGCTTCTCGATAATTCTTGTATACTTAACTTTGGATCAGCCTCCACTGGAGATTTTAGGGTGTCATTATCAAATTCGACGGGTCGCCCACTTCGAGGCCTGTCAGAGAGATCATAATCACCAGCAGCAAACCTTCTGAACCAACGTTCACACTTGTTGACCTTCAATACATCTCCATAATTTTCTTGTTATTACCGTTGCATTAAATCCCGCATGAAAATGAAAAAGTATGCAATGACGAATATGATCCTCGGAATAGGATCCTCGCTTTTTAGAATATTTTGAACACAGGCTGCTTTACCGAAAACCGTAAAAGAACACGTGTCTCCTCTTCAACGATCGGCACAGAACTAAAGGCAAAACAAATTCTTTGCAAATAATTGATTACTTATGGGTACCCCTAATAATATAGAATGCAAATAGTCGGTGTCAAAATAAATGAATAAATAAAACGCAAATTTTTCTTTATTTTTTTTTTAAATTGCCAAAAGAGTTAATCCCTCGTTTCAATAATTGTCGACTTACAACTTGGTCGCCCGATGCGATCAAGTCAGATCGCGATAACGATGCGTGATGTTCGAAGTCGCATAAATATGGGATGATCAGATCTTCCTCTGGAGAACTTTCGCGATGTACGCACCGTCGTCGTACGCGGTTCGGTCGTTAAAGGAATAGAGCACCGGCAATAATATCGATTTATAATCTTGTTAGCGTGTAACGCCCGGAGCCAGCGCGGCTCATAACCATTTATGTCATTACCGAGATCAGACAACTATTTTATCTCGGTACATTGAATACGGCCGGGCGCAATATTACCAGCATATAATTGCAGTCGTTTGTGTAACTTAGGATTTAATCGTACGTAAGTTCAGAATGTACCGTCTACTCCCTCCTCCCGCGCATCCCACGGGATAAATCACTCTTGCCCGGCCGCGGAATAATACAATGTTGATTCAGGTTTAAACTGCGACCCGAAACCTCAAACTGCACCCGGCAGCCGAGTATGAATATTCAGCTGTTATCTTTAACTACTGATTTGACGAGCCAACCGAACCGACCGTGCTCGTGTATCGAGCATGTTTTATCGAAATCCTGTCTCTCTCTCTCTCTCTCCATCGATCCTCTGAACTCTTTCTTTTTTTTTGTCTTTTTTTGCGCCACGGTCAAAGGCAATAAGGTTAATACGACGTTCAAACAGTTTATTATCGAATGAACCGCTTCGATATCGGTAAGTAGCCTTAAAAACGTCACCGCGACGGTAACTCGCCCGGCGAGCGCTCGCACGATTTATAATCGATACATGGCTCAACGGGGACAAGCCTTTCTGCGACGTAATTATAACAGTAATACCTTTATTAAAGTTCCGTTATGCTAATCCAATTCGAACGGGACGGGATGTCTCAATTTCGGTAAATAACGCCCGGCTAATGGGATTAATTAAACGAGAATATTTACACATCGGTTGTAATTTACTGGCTCGCGGATCTACAGTGACAGCTTCTGTTAGACGAGTGCGAAAACTCGTGTCCGATTTTCGGAAGAGGTGCGAACCTTATCGCAATTTGGCACAAATGCTTTTCTGGGTACCATGTTAAATACCCATCGAAAGATAGCACCGTCATGGGACATTTCACTGTCAGACACCATTGATTCAACCATCGTCGACAGATAGGGAGAATTGATTCGAATCGAGGGGAAAATTTTACCCTCTCTCTAGCAGCACCGAATTAGTCACGTGACATTGCCTCACGTGACCGGACCATGGCGGAAGAGTGGGGGAACAGCTTCGTAGAAGGGGAAGGTATAGTGGGGGGACAAGTTTCAACACTTTGACTGCCACACTAGAAACCTCAAAAATTCCATAAAATCAAAGTAAGTTATTTAATGAAATAAAGATTGAAAAGAATGAAATGTATGATATCGAGTAATCCTCCGACTTTGTTGCATTTTGCAGATCCTAATCTAATTTGGTACAATGAATATATTAACGTAAAAATTCATTCTAAAACCTGGATAAATAATTTCGTCACCCACATATGGGTGACATGGCAGTCAACGTGTTAATCTGACGACTCCGGATTTACCTCTCGTACAGGGTCTTACGTGACCCTAACAAAATTTTTGCTCTCGAGCTACGCAGCCCCTTACGGGGTATACCCCGCGGTAGTGGGGACAATTCCGCGACGTTTATCATCCAGGCCTCGGCGACATATATAGAGAAATCACTGTACATCCTCTCGCTGGAGTTTTCCAAGATAACCGGAAATATTAAGTTTTTTTTTTAGCTTTTTTGGAATCTTTGGGTTTTGTAGCCCTAAACTGCTTTGAAGTATCTCGGTAAACTTTTGCGGAATTTTCAGCAGGTTTTTGGTGTGACAGATCACAGTCTGAGGAAATAGTAGACAATGTGTATTGTGAAGCACCCACTACAGAAGAAGACACGCGAGAACATATAGAAAGAGCCTGTACTGCTATTAATCACCACACACTTCACTGCGTAACATAACCAGTGGGCGAACGCTTCACGCTGGCTGTCTTTCTGAGGCTGGTCATCGTGTTAACCATCTGTTGTAGCAGATTATTTCGGTTTTAAGCATTTTTTTTCACTTTAAAGTCGGATATTTCATTTGCAACAACCTAATAGAAGCTGGTAGTGACTACATCATTGATTAATGAAACTGTTTACCTTATGTCAGTAACTGGATACCTTGGTGCTGCGGATTGTATGCATTTAGAAAAAAAAAATGTAGCGATTTAAAACAGTTGAAATATTAAAATGATTGGAGAACATCGATGTACTAATTTCAACTTGTTAAAACTGCCAAAGAAAGAATGAAACGTCTGGATTCTGTCTCTTGCAATCGACGAGGAGAATTTTTATTTTCTAGAAAGTTTCGCAGTCTATCTTCAATTTCTTTTTAACACTTTTTCAATGTTAATGTTGACCAAGATTGTTGTAGATTTTTATGTTCTTGGATGATGACAGATTAATTTACGTTTGAAAATGTAAAATGGAATATCGTTGAATGTCGCAGAAAATTTTGGTTTTTCGCATAAGGTTGAAACGTGCAACCTTTGCTCTTATCCAATATTTTTGCGAACATTCGCGATCCCCCACGGGGATCACGATCGAGACCCAAGAGCTAGCAACTAGTGTTGAACCGGTAAAAAACGATGGCAAAACGAAAGCCGGGTAAGAAAGAAGAAAGGGAAATAGCTTTTTCCGGCTTTCGAACATCGCAGCCTTGAAAATATAGGTTGACTAGGCTGTAGCTAAAGGGTTTGAAGGAGCCGGGTAGTTGAATACTTGGGTCACGCCCAAGTATTCTTCGATAAAAGCGTCGAAGTACCTATGTACTATGACTCACGGCCTGTACGAGCCGCGCCATTTTTTTTTCTTTTTCGCCGTGCTGCCATTTCGCGTGCATCGACGCTGCAAGCCGGTTTTCATAACATGACAATTCCACGGGCAAACTACACCCTTTGTGGCGGGCGAAAAACCTCGCGAATAGAAATGACAGTGCCATTATGGGGCGCCGGAGAAATTGAGAGTGATGCCAGCCGATTTTCTTTTCTACCACTGCGAATCTGTCTTTTCAGCGAGTGATCGAATTACTAGAGCCGCTTGCGTAAATGTGTTCACACTGAAACAATTAATTGTTAAATAAGACATTGTGTGCACCGTATTTTTTGAATATAAAAAAATTTTTTTTTCGTTCGCATATATATCAGGTGCTGGCAATATTAGCTGTCCTATTGAAAATAAATAATAATTTCACCCTGTGTTTCCAATAATTTGGTCATCCACTGTATAGTAGAGTTCGTATTGAAATAATTCCTTCGAGCCATCAATACGATAAAATATTTTGTCATTAATAGGCTGCGGATATTTATGGAAAATAAAAATTGTCTGTATTAATTGCAAAAAAGCTGCAGTCTAATTATTATACCAATATACCTTTCCTAATATTAGAACTAGCAAGATATTATTATGCAACTTTTTTTTTTTGTTTCTAAACATTCAGTGCTCGTTACTTTGTGATGTAACATTATCTATACGATTTTATTTTACCGGTGATATTGCTACGGAAGCGACGAGCACGCATAGTGAATTTAATAACGATAAATAATTCCAGATAGCGATAAACATTTCTAGCAGCGTCAGTTAAAATTATATCTCGGCACAGGTTCTTCGGCCCTGTTGCAAGTATATGCATTCTGAATAACATTATAGCACTTTGTATTCGGTGCGAAGGAATACAGAATAATAATTAGTTTCTGTCTAACGTAAATGCATGCTATAGAAAATATATATCAGAGCTTAAATTACGCTGCATAAACACGGTAACATACGGTGTTCAGATTCGTGACCCGAAGCAATAAGGAATTCATTAAGCCTTATGCACCTCTTTCAGTGTGAACATTCCGGTTCAAAGTCGTCTGAAGGTCATATTATTCAATCCTCGTTGAAAGAGCCGCGGCAGTCACTGAACTCTTCCCTTTGATGCATCCAGAGAAGGGACTTGAAATTCTATTTACTTTTTATCTTCTGGTACATGATAATTACCGCATACTCCCTGTATGTTGCTTCTTTATATTCCCCGTGATATAATGGAATATACTTTCAGTAACAATTCTTCAAACAAATTTACCAGCTTAACGTACATAACAGACTATCAGATACATTCTTGTACAATTTAAGGATCATTCCATTTCCGGCGAAGGTGATATTCAAGCCGTGATATCTCCGTAATGAAAAATCATGCGATCATGATTCTACGCTCATTAAGAAGCGTCAAGCTTTGCCTTTAATTTCCGTAAGTAAATCACTTCGTTATTACCGGTCATTGTACTGGAGTAGAAAACGATAAAACATTCTGTTACATTATTTCCAGCATATTAAAACTATTAAGAACGGAAATAAAATTCCATTTAACTCATGCTGTAAATTTTTATTTTGCCAAAGATTCGTCGTTAGCTTCACACAACTTATATCTACTTTGACATAAATAAAAGCAGTTTGATAATAAAGGAAACTTTATCATAATTTTTTCGGAAAACCATTGAGTTTTGACCGATGGTTCCCGTTGCAGTTTTTATCCTTGCGATGAATAGAATAGGATGCAGAGAAAAAGAATGGTTGACCTTTTGACCTTGAGATTCAAGGTCAGGGTTAACTTTTCGGCGACTTTCTTACAACAATTTCCACCGAACCGAGGGTGTAGAATCTCGCTAGGATATATATACAATTTTTATATACCCTGTAAATTTGTATTATGCATTTTATATAATTTCTATACACCCTGTGCATGTTGTCGCTCGTATGTGAACGGGTTCAGCGCTTTCATTTCTAGATTCTGTCCAACTGGGGGGTTCATTTTGTCGACTGTGCGTGACGCGATAGATTGAGAAGGCTTCGTAACAACCGATTTCACGTGACACGGTCGGAACGAGGAAACGAACTTGAGCCAGTGACCCAAAGAAGGCGGCGTCTAGGCATTCCGCTCTCCTTGGAGAAGGAATCCTGCTCCTCTGAGAGAAAGAGAGAAAGAGAGAAAGAGAGAGAGAGAGAGAGAGACAAATGAACTGAGAAAAAATAAATAAGGAAGACGGTCGGAGCGTCGCGTCAGAATATGAGCGCGCGGAGGATCGTTGCCAGAAACGCAAACATCGACTACTTACGCGGAAAACATCTCTCGCGGCGGTGCTCGAGGATAGCATTCGCTTGTGCGTCTCCGCTTTGAGCAAAGTTTGCGCACAGCGCAGATGCCTGCACGGCTAACCGGCGGACGGTTCTATATAGCGTTCTCTCTCATAGTTTTTCAACAGCACGACGCAACGGCGACGCGACGCGACGCGGCACGGCGCGCCGCTTCGTTAGTACAACACGCGAGCACGCGTTTCCGCGAAGCAGAATTCCGCCTGCTAACGTGTCCTGCCATAATTACACATCCACCCGGGGTCTCGGTTGTTTTCGTTTTGATTGGCGAAGGTTGTCGCGGCAAGCTCGATACTTGATGAGCAGCCCCGAGACTCGTAACCGCGACGCTACAGCTCGGTGAAGGCGGCTCGGCTCGGCTCGGCTCGGCGCGGCGCGCGCGAGCGTTGCAAAAAGATGCACCGGTACGTACACGTGACTAAGCGAGATCGTGAAACGCTGCACCGCCAGCCACCGGACTCCCACCGATACAAGATATTGCCGTTTTATTGGCTTTCCGCGAAGATTATAGCGTGTTAATCTGTTATGGGCTTTCGCGCCCGAAGAATGCGCCGCGCTGGGCCCGCAACATCGTTTTATCCCGCCCGAGAGTGTAATTTCTGCACAAAAACGAATTGAATGGCACTAATTTTAGCGAGAGTGCTTCTTAATGTGTGGCTGATGTGTGGCCCGATAGAAGAATAGAATATTATTTTTGCGCCGTCTGAGATATCGTCGCTCATTAATGATGCTTTTACATTTCATAGGCGCGCTGAATCGTTTTCTTCTGCGATTTCTTCATCTCAAGAACGACACCGAGGACGTTGAACAATCTGTTTGTCTAAATATATCGGGTCGTAACGTAGATGCGCACGGTGGTGTTTGGTGTCTCGTTTTGCCTGTTAATCAAGTACAGAGTTATATTCAATCAATTGTACAATTGAAATTCAGTTTGAAGCATGATATGATTCTACGGTCTCTGTAGATCGCTGTAGGGTATACTAGATGTAAATATTCCGTCAGTAGTCGAGCGACCGTCAATATGTACAATTTTATCCCGACATAAGATGGCGCTTTTTATTTCGAAATAAGAAAATAATTCTCCTTCATCCGAAATACGATGGAAGCCGGTCCCGAGCCATCGCCTTATATCGAGAGAAAACTGTGTAGTGAAATATCCGTGAGAAATGACTCCGACATAGGCCTAGAAGTCGCATGAGTCCGATGGTTAAACAAACTTTCCATAATTTTCTTTTTAAATAAAATCGTATTAACAAACTTCCGGCAGGTAATCACCCTTAAACACGAATTTAATTCGCAACATGGTTGCGCGAATCAAAAAGTAATTGTTGCGAAAGTTTGCAGTTTTGGTGTTACAAACTAATTAGCCTATCTTTGTGGGATATTTCGGAGCGGTTTGACTGCGAACTTGTTAAACAAGCGCGATTGATGCGTGTGCCGTGATTGTCGTAATACTTGACAGGCCTGGGTCTCCGAGTTCAAGTTAAATTATGTTCTGATTCAGCTCGGTTTCCGGATTTAGTATATCCTTCGTGATGGAGGTTAGAATATTTCGGTATTATTATATAATGGGCGCAATGCGCGCCGTTATATGGGCACTTACTGCTCGATTTAGGATTATGCATATCCTTATAAATGCGTCCATAAAAGTGTCAGCGTGCACCGCCGGACAGTTAGATATTTGACAACAAAATTATTCGCCACTTGCCTTAATGTTCCCGTCTTAAAATGATATGTAGCATGCGATTTTATAACTACGTAACTCCTACGTGATATGGTACTTTTATGGTAATGCCGTTAGATCGATCAAGTGGCCTTGAATCCTGCTTTTTCAACATTTCTGCTCGATCCGCGCTGCTTTTAATGCAATCACGCTGTGGATCTTTATGCATTTGTAACGTGTGCGAATTTGAAAAATTTGTAAGAAATTTTGTCTACCAATAATACTGACATTTAATTGTTCATAAAACAACCCGTGGAAAGGAAATTTGCTTAAAGATTCACTCAAGAAAATGAGATGCACTTACATCATATGCAAATTTGAAAAATGCAAGAAAATGTGTCTGTCAATAATACAATCATTTTATTGCGTATAAAACGATCTATGGAAAACGAAATTTGCATTTTTCACTCAGAAAAATCAGGAAACGGATGCAATAACTAAACTGCAGCTTTTTATGAAACACGTGAAAATTTGTAAAATGCAAGGCGTCTGTGTTGATACTAAAATTGATAAATCATAAGCAATTACTGCACTGAGAATCTTTATGAAGCATAAAATTAGGAACAAATTTCTTACAACCAAAAGAAAATAACAGTACTGTTATTTTATTCTCGTTGTAAGAAACGTTCTCCTAACTTTATGTTTCGTGAGATAACCTGTAAAAACTGGAATTTGCATGAAGATTCACGGTGCAGTAATTACCTACTATTTATCAATTCTAGTTGCAAATAAAAATATAAGATGTTGAATCAGTCTTAAAATTATCGATCAACTAGCGATCTTTAAATCGCTCTTTCACTTTAGAAAATTGTATTTATTTTCCTGCCACAATTCCGCCGACTATTTGCAATACTAGTTCTCGCTGTCAATGAAGGCAACGTTCGGAACAGGATTTTGTTCGTGGAATAACGACGCAGGCTCGCGCGCAGCGACCCATGCGGAACCATCTTATCCATCATCTTTACCTTGTTGATCTCTGCTAAGTGACAAATGATCGTCGGATAACGAATATTCGTGTTTATGGATTGCTTTATACAATCTCCGTGTTTCTTTTCAATCCCCTCAGCGCTGGATGTTGATTCAATCGACAACAATGAAGAACAGCTTAGAGCTCTAAACGCGAGCCGGGTGTTCGCGTCGAAATTACTTTCTCTCACCTGAATGCATTACTCTCCCCGGTTTTCGCAGTGTTGCAGCGCAGTTTCAGCTTCCGCGGAAAAAAAGGAGTCCGTAATTTCTCACACAGTCGAACAAGAAATTTTATCAAGATCCTGCATAGAATCAGGGCACCGCCGCCGCCGCCGTTGCATTTAGGCGAGTTTAAATGGAACGTTTAGACCGATTCTCCGGGTCGCGATTAATCGCCGTGCCACGACTATGTATCGTCCGTGAATCTCGCGCGCGGAATCTGTTCGGCGAAAACAATCGTGATTAATAAAGATATTTCCGACGGTTCGTGAAAAGTGAATGGAACCGATCCTATTCAGACGCGTTGCACGCGTTTCTCATGTAATCATGCACCCGTGGGAACGATGCTGGAATAAATTGGTTCGAACCGCGTCTTGGAATTGCGCTAATTGATTCATCCGATCCTCGCGGACACGTGGAGCTGAATCTTTCTTTTTCCTCCGTTCGAAACTGCTTGAACCGCTATGTCTTCGTTTCGAAGAATATTATTGCGAATTATTTTCATATTCTGATGCCTCGCAAACCTTTCGCGATCCTCTCGAGCATTCATTGCTTCTGTGGCATGGCAATTTTTGTTAACTGCGATGCGATTATTTCTTGTCAATCTTAGTTACATGAAAATGTACTCCTGCTTCCCATTAATACACCGAAAATAATAATGTAACCAAGATCTTTTCAGTTCTCATGTTTTAAGTTTTGCCATAAACGCGTAAAATCCACAGTCCGCGAAAAACAAGCGAAAAACAAGCGAATAGAATTATACAAAAGTGGACGTTGCATAATTAAACAACGTTGTAATAAACTAATTGCTCCATATTAAATTAATTTATACTTATAATATAATTTATAATTGCTTTTTCCGTCCAATATTTAATTCGCCACGGGAATCGACGTTATTAATAACAATTATTGATTGTTCGTTGACGCAGATTGTACGTTATGCTATTATTTATTCACTGAACTCGCTGCAAGGAACGACTTCGAAACGAAATTGCACTTTTACAATAAATTTGCCGGGATAATGCGAACACCGACAGTTCGACAAGTGAAAAAAAAAAATAGACCACAGTGCATGCAGGGTACAGCGAGAACGCGTTTGATTGGAATTTAGTGCAACGCGAGGAGCGAGATTCGTTGAAAAATAGATATGTTAGCAAACGAAACGTTTATTGCTCGCTGCGTCGTTTGTCTGTAAATATTGGCGGGCGCCTGTATGGCTCGCTGGCAAGTTTGCCAGTTCCATCGCGGAATTTGACTATTTTACCTGGGTTGCAAGGTGTCCAAATTAGCGCTGCGAATACGCTCAAGGTTTAAAGCCAGCGCACACCATTACGGGCTACACGGAGCTGGCTGGATAGATATTCCAACATTAAATATTGCGTTACACCTGAATACAGTATGAAAAGGGCGGTTAGCCAAAAACGCTTTGAGACCTGCATGTGTACGAAATCTGATACCAACTGCTACTCCACTATTGCCAAATATGGAGATATTAATTTTACAAGGTGTCATCCCATTAGACCTGCACATTTCCCTTTACTATTTTTAAGAAGTCAAATAAAAATCATAATAACAATCGTGTTCTATGAAGTATTCAAAACTATACAAACTATATAAGTATAACTTATACTATACTATAATTAAATAAGCTTTTATATTTCACTTTCACAAAAATTTGCATTGCCTATGGAACGCCATGATACTTCTATTTCTACTTCATTTTCTTTCTGATAACGCGCCGATATTATCTTTTAAAATGAATCGATTTTAACAGTACAGTAAAAAATCGTACGCGAACTGTGCATATTTATGCAAAATAAAAATTATCTTCATCGATTGCAACAACCAGGGGCCAGGTAAAAATTGATTTCTGTCTGTAATAATGTTAAGGAGTTGGAATTAATATGCAGACATTCTTAAATTTTTAAAATTAGTTTACTGTTTGAAATCTACTGATATGCCACACTTTTCCCACTTTATAGACAGATTTTCCGAATTTGTCTGACCCGAATAATTGAAGCAATGATGCCTCGCAATTCGCCTATGTCGCCTATGGAAGCAGTCGACTAAACATACACAAACAAAGCAATGTTAGTCTACCGTGTTATTTCTTCGTGGTTGAAAATGGAGATCGAACTTGGTGTTTGCCTTGAGAATTTGCGTGTATCTCTAAGCAATAATCACACGATTATCAATACCACGCGAAGAGCAGTAGAACAGTGGTACCGCCATCTTGTATTCATTATTTATTTCCGAGCTGTATGAACCACTAACGAGATTTTATTATGTATTCATATTAAGTGCGTTAATAAAAGTCAAATCAGCAATTAAAGCTTCGCGTCCATGATTGTAGTTTATCGTATCGGTAAACAGTCGTTTGGCAAATTGCTTTTATCGCGAATTTGATCGCATGGAAGCGGAAAATGTTGATATTGAGTTGTAACATAAATTCGTTGCACATTCAAATGTGTTCTAATTCTGACGATTTAGTTGTGACTCATTACTAGACTGCGGATTTTATGCGTTTATGGCAAAACTGAATCGGTGAAATACGAAATCATGAAAATATAAAAAGTATTTAAAGGCACTGTTAAGAATATTAAGAAATTTAATAAAAGAGAAAGTAAAATTCTATTTTCTTTCCAATATACAGGGTGTCCTAAGAAAGGTGTACTTTCTTGAAAAGGGGTGATTCCTGAGATAATTTGTAGTAATTTTTTCCTGAACGAAAATGTTCTCCACAGCTTTGTTACGGAGTTATTGACGAATAACACGGACCAATCAGAGCGTAGTTACAGCGGACGGATTCCGGCTCGGCCAATGCCAACGCCACGCTTTGCTGTAGCCGCGCTCTGATTGGTCCGTGTTTTTCGTTAATAACTCCTTAACGAAGCTGCGGAGAACATTTTCGCAAAGGGAAAAGTTATTTCAAATGATCTCAGGAATCACTCCCTCTCAAAATGGAAGTACAACAATTTTTGGGACACCCTGTATTGGAGAAATATGTCATTGTAAAATAAATTGTAGTGCAAAGGATAATACTATTTCTAGTTCACGTGGGAATTAATGTCCGTTTAATCCGGGGAAGTTAATATGGAGAAATGGAATTTTATGCAGCCATTCGCAGTCGAGTTATTATAAGGTATTGTCTTAGTTTTCTCGCCTAACAACGGCTGCGGTCGCGTTTCCGCTGGCGAAACTCGCTGTTACGCGCTTTAAAAACGAAACGAACGCGCCTGGTTGTAAAACCGTGGACGCTAGTTGTTTCCAGGAAGGTTGCCAGCTTCTTCTTCGGTGCTTTTATCGGCTTTAATTGAACCTTTGTACAGGCGCGGAGAGGATCAACCTATTCTCCTTGCCGGTTCACTATTCCGACTCCGTCTCGCTTCGGATTTCGCTGCCACTTCACTCTCGATTGATCTCAACGAAACAGTTTATTGCCTTTATTCTGGGTAGGCATCTGGCACGCATCCTGCGTTGCTGTTGCCTCTGTGCGCCACGGCTCTCCTCGTAAAAAGATGATATCAGCTGCATTTTTTCAATGCTCCCCTACACCTTCCGAGAAAGGTGAGCGAGCGACCTTTCTTATGCACTTTCCTCAAGGGTACACGCTCCGCCACTTCAAAAACCGTCGAAATATCTCGTCGAGCCGCTCAGAGTCGCATAAAACACCTACTAGACTCGCAAAAACGAGCCTGATAATTTTCAACAAAAACTAAGCTCAAAAGTCCTCGTCAATGGCCTGGTTAACAATCTGGAGAAAAGTTACTTTAAACATTTTTTTCTGAATAAACGAATGGACTTTGTCTTTAAATGAATACATCACTTAAAGGTACATATAATGTGTGACTTGCAGTAATTTTTTTATTGGAGAATCTTTAATAGTGTCCGAGTAACAGCTTCTTTCCCAAAAGCTGTTTTCCTAAAACGGTGACCATGGAAAAAAGAGGCTATTATTTAAATACTTTTTTGTAATGTACTTTCGGATAAAATGATCTTTTGAAAAAGAGGCCCATTAGTTTTTTCAGAAAAAATTCTAAAATGCACATTTTCTCACACAGCCGCCTAAACATGAACGTTTTTCAGTCGTCATTCAAGACATATCAAGATCGTTCTAATAAAAATGAGATCTAAAATAAAATTGAATGAAACTGAAGATAGACACGGAGTACATTTGAAGGCCAACATGTTAGTAAAGTGCCACGAAGAACTACTGTACAAAAACAAGTGAAAATTCATCAAATATTTGAAGTTGTGGTTTGTTAAACATTTTATATTTATTTTGGCGAGCAGCGCATTTAATTCCCAGCCTCGGAACAACCATTTTGAACACTGTGCAAACACAGAATCAAGGAAAGAGGCGTCCCCAGGTACACAGTATTCTCCAGAGGTGAAACGGAAGCGCAAATGGATTGTGATGTACGTTTGTTCTTTATGCAAGCCGTGGAAAAGTGACGATGAAAGCAGATTTCAGACAGCTTACTATCGCTCCGCAAATACGCTCTGCGTTTTGAGGGTTTCTTTCGGTAGAATACTCGAAATCGTACACTCTATGGTTACACGATACTGTCTTATTCTATTGTTTCTCTTAGGAACAAAAATACTCTGATCGACGTATATCCGCTCGTAATAACTGTGTATACAGATTCCACGAATATGATCGTGGTCGTCATTGTTCACATTTTATGTATAGTGCATTATTCACGTTGCTGAACGTGTATATTATTTTCGTGCACCAGATCATCTTGGTCTATTGTCCCTCTTAGAAAAACGACCGTCTTATTTGCTCATAATAACTTTATGTGAACACGTCATTATTCATACTTTGCTTCAAATATTATCAACGTCTTTCGACTATTTTCGTGTATCGAGACATCTTCTGCGAGCTAACGTAATGTAACTATTGATCAAACTTCACCTTGGAAATCCAGAAATTTTTAACTTTTTACTACGTAATCCTGTAGATCTTGGCGAGAAAATGCCAAAAATCGAAGTTTTAAGGCGAGGAATTCACTGGTTCAAAAGTTATGCGCTTTTAAATTGACTATGTGACCGAATCCCAATCAATTTAGATTATACCTTCTCTGTGAGATCCCGTATATGATTCTTTATATTTTAATTACTGTTCGAGGACAGCTTGTCCCAGAAAAAAGCGTAATCGCTCAACTTTAAACACGCATAACTTTTGAACCAGTGAATTCCTCGCCTTAAAGCTTCGATTCTTGTCATTTTCTCGTCAAGATGTACAAGATTATATGGTAAAAAGTTAAAAATTTCTGGGTTGCCAAGGTGAAGTACTTTTAAAAGAAATATAAAATGGAGTTAGCCATTACTCGTGGAACGACTCGATACAACGAAGTAGACCAAAAAGTCCGGGTTGAATTAACGTGTAGCCATGTTTGCATAAAGTTATTCCGAAAAAGCGGGATTGCTTTTTTCGCAAAGTCGCAATCGTAGCTCGGATTGTTCGAGGAGGATCGCGAGAGAGGGCTAGAGAAAAGGAGAAAGAGATTGTCTAGTGGATCGTTTAATGTTTCCGGTAAGAAACGCAGCCTCGCCCCAACGCTTTCGACCAACTTCTCGAGACGTTAGATTATCGTATAGTTCGGTTCACTCTTCTCTCCTTTACTCCCTCTTCAAGATTGTAGAAAAAGTTCGCCTCCGTTGGCTCGTAGCAGAGCGTAGGTGGCCGCTTCCTGTGTTCCCTTACCTGTGTTTCTTTCGCGTTAGAGCCCTTCTGGCTAAACTTCCGGGCCATTAATTTACATTAGGACATTTTTCAAGAGCTCCCGACGACCGTGTACCCTTAAAATTGGCGAACTCTTCTTTTTCCATGGCTCCTCGCTCCCTCCCCTCCCTTTTACAGGGAAGAACCCTCTCGAGTTGTTTGTGCCCTCTCTTGTCGACGTCACGCCTGAATTCTTTACCATTAAATGGCAGCGAGGAAAGGACAGGCCTGTGCGCGGGCTAACTTTATCGCCGCTCCTATTTTTAAGCTCTCCCAACGTTGGAAAGCTTCTGCGGATTTTTTTCATCCCCTTTTGCAACTCATTTTGATATTTATAGCGGACAATGATCTATAGTATCGAGGTTATGCCTCGTACGAGACCAAATTCGGTCGCGTTCTCGATTATTCACCGATTAATGGTAATATATTTTTAACTGCAAATCATTGTCATAAAAGGTCTAGCAACATCTAAATAATTTAGGTGATCAATTTGAAACTGGATTGGGTGATCCTAATTTTAGTTCATTGAAACCATTTTAATGGTATCGTGAGATTTCTCATAACCTCAAAAAAATGTCTGATTCACTAAATTTCACTTGAATTCCACGACAATTGCAAATAAGAAATTTCTTTTATTTCTTTGGAATATTTCGGATTTTCAGTATTAAATTATATATCTACGACTATCTCAGTAAATTTTTATGAAATTTTAGAAACGTTCACAAAGTTTAGAAATCACAAAATTAAAGTAAAATAATACTTTATTTTCTGTACGAATATTTCGTACGTATAAAGGAATGAAATTTTTAAAAAAATTTTGTGGGCTATGAATTCACGAAGCTCCTCCACGTAATTAGCATTATTTGTAGTATTTTTAGTGCGTATTTATAGAGGGAAAAAAAGCAACAGGTACATAAAAATAGAAGATAAAAGTTATCACTATAAACAAGTACGCAAACGTGAGACTAACTCTGGCTACCGCGATGAAACCTGACCTTAATTATAATAATAGATTATATAGATTACACAGCCGAGAAAAGTAGACTAGATCCTTATTGTATAATACCTGAAATTAGTAGAAAGTGTGCAATATTCGACAATCTAAATACTGCACAATAACTTGTGTATTTGTCCATACGTAATTGTATTTATACTTCGAATTTTGTCGTATCATTAACAATAATAATCGATGTATTTGATCAAAATATTGTAAATAAGGTTCAATAATTTGCATAATAGGAAATTCATAATTGATACAGGATTTTCCAATTAGATTAAACATACGGCCGCGACTAGTTACATGTAAATTATAATATAATATTCAGTAATTGCTGTTTCACGTTATATTCATGAGCTGTGATAATGGTAAAGCGCCTTAGTTAAAAACTAATTGATTGTTCATTGTGCAACGAATATGGTTCTGATGTAATACGATGCAAATTGCGGAATAAAATGCAGCAAAATATATAGCGCAAAATGTGTGAAATAGAGTCATCACACTATGTGAATACATTTTCTAACCATTTTCTAGAATATTGAAAACCAAATTTAAACTGGCCTTGAAACAATTATATGCATTTTCCGTTTGTTCCTCCTACCGTCAATTTACAAACATTTATGCATCTTATTATCCTAAAATTGGCATTTATTGGCACGATTAAATGAGGTATAAAATGATGTCTCACCTCATCATTGAATAAATTTTGAATAAATGTTCAAAACGTAGATTATAATTTAATTTTTATTATCGCATTGTTCTAACAAGACTAAACTCTACAAAATGACTAAACGAAATTGTGTAAATAGCACTGTGCAATAAGCAAGTGCAAATAGCTCCATCGAATAAATTTTGAATAAATGTTCGAAACGAAGATTGTAATTTAATATTTATTATCGCATTGTTCTAACAAGACTGCGGATTTTACGCATCTATGATAAAAATGACTCAACGAAATAAAAAAAAAAACTGCAAATAGCACTGTGCACTAAGCACGTGCAAAGAGTTGATCATTTTTCTTTCGCGTAAAAATCCGCAGTCTACGTGCGAGCATGAAATCGCGCGGCGCGTTGCGTCTCGGCGGAATATTTGGGGTAGTGCAGTTGGCAATAGAATTCGAGCGGGCGATGTAACTCTTAATCCTTTTTAACACGTCACGTATGTTACCGAATATCCTATTATCACGCAAAACGTGTTGGTAAATGTTCTAAAACGACGATTCCCGTTTCTGCTTCAGCACACTCTAACGGGCCACTGCGGGAAGGTGATGGCGGCGAAGTTTCTTGGCGAGCCTTCAAAAGTAGTTACAGGCAGTTACGACCGTACCCTAAAAATTTGGGACCTGCGTAGCAAGGCGTGTAAGTAAGCAGCAAACAAACAGCGGCGAGACCCGGGCAAATAGAAACGTTTAACCTATCAGCACGAGCAGCACGGTTTTACACGTTCGAACGATGCCCCGTGCACGCGCGCGCGCTCGCGGATAAACGGCGAACGCGTTTTCCGTTGCCGCACAGACAGAAAGTAATGTACAGCATTAGCGGTAATCGCGTCCTTCATTATTCCCATTAGTCATGCGTAATGCTAATATACTTAAGGGCGCCTCGAGATGACAATAAAAACGTGACGCGGAACGATACACGGCCATTCGTAGGTACATGCATCGCAGACCATAAGTTTCAGGCCACCCCCGTCGGTAATAAGAAGCGGGCTTGTTTTATGGAAATTTAATCGTCTATAACATATTAAGGATGCTAAGTCGATCGGAATTTATGGGCCGAATAGAATCCTACCGGTGCCTCGATTAATTGTTTAATGATCGCCCGTTAATGAGACCACACAAATGTGGCAAAAGTACCGCTGTAAGTGCCATTCCCGAAGCCAAGATTATACGTTTACTTGCCCCCTATGGTTGGTAGTACTATTATCGAATCTGAATCAGTTTCACCTGTATACTTTTATTCAAATTTTATTTTCGTCGAGAGGTTATATTGCGTTTACATAAAATATCTGTCACTGGGGCCAGCGATGATAATAAACCTGCATTTGCATTCGAAATTGCGAAATATAGATTAACTACCAGGAAAATAAATAGACTTATAGTTGGTACTTCTCAAGCCTGAATCATTTTCACCTGCACTTTCATTCAAATTTGATTTTAATTCATCGGATATATTGCGTTCCGTAAAACGTCTGTTAACCGGAGCAAGTGGTCATAATGATCGTGTTTTGGTTCATTAGATTGTCCACATAAACGTGAGAGTAATTTAATCGAGTTTTACTGGGTAAGATAAACTTCAAGGGAAATGAATCATGCGCCGTTAAACTGACGCGACTTTGATGCAAGTAGAATCGGTGTGCAGTGGACAGACAGACTAGACAGGCAGACATATGGTAGTAAAATTCACTGATACGTACACAGTTCGTTTATCAAACTGATTATCTTGAAAGTTTATTTTTTTCGTAACAAATGGTAGCACATTTTCTGACATTTTATGCGTTTAACTTTTATGTTTTATGAAAAACATTACTTTAAAAATAGTATTTTATTATGCTATCTATCTGGATGAAAAATGTTTGCAATTATCTAATGAATCCGAATATGTTTCAGAGAAAAGTTCCATTTGTTAACTACTGACAAAAATATAACAAATTACCTCTTTTAATTTTTACGAAAAATTGTTTATTTCAATCGTGACTTACAGAAGTGAAACAGAAAATGATTCGCATTTTTCAAAGAGTTGGAAACAATGTAATATTAATTTTTGTCACGAAATACGTTTACTATTTTCACTTTCTATTACGATGCAGGAGAAACGAAGCACTAATTTGTTGCATAAAATTGGGTTTAGGTGTTCGCCATGTTTTCTACTTTATTTTATCCATTCTCCTGTTCTTCTCGAGTCACTTGCAAAACGCCTGAGCGAAATGCGACGTCGATTCCACGGGGATTCGTTATTTTCGGGAAACTTGAGGCTCTCTAACGAGGAGGATCGACTAAAAATGATCTTAGGTCGCGCCGTCGCTTTGTGGGATTAATTAAGCCGATAAGGTTCTTATCGCGAGTTAGCGGAATCTCTCCTAACTTGCTTCAATCTGCACTTTTCCCTTGCGCGAAGAGTTTTTGGTCGCAAACATTGACACTGCTAATAGATGACGCTATTCGATAAAGGAGGTCTTGATAAGAATAATTGGTAAATCAGTAGGGAATACCTTCAGGTTCGCCAGATCCAATCATAAGAGAACATTGTGTAAAAATACTGTAATCTACACATACAAGCTTAATTCAACATATAAAAATTTACACAATTCCCAAATAAATTATTTGTCTAGTTTGCTGACACTTAAAGCACTTGCAAAATACTTCGGTTATTATTCAATAAAAAGCATTACTATCATTTCGAACTTTCATTAAAAAATGCAACTTACTATTTTGATAGAAATATCCTTACTGCACTTATTATTTCTCTTTACTTCAGTTTTACATTTAGTAAGGACAAAATAAAAATTTATTTCATGAATAGAAGCACTTCCAAACATAAATATATACTTTGCACAATGTCCAATAATTAAGGCATGTTACCATTCGAAACTGTTAAAAAATTCGTATTTACATTTTAATAGAACAACTTTTATTACACCACCAACTGGCAATTAATTTCTTCTTGCGCTTTGAATCTGACGCAGCAATCAATTTTTTCATTCTTTTTATTCCAATAAGTAGACTGTGGATTTTATGCAATTATGAGAAAAATGAGTGGATGAAATACAAAATAGTAGAAAAATTAGAAAACTTTATGAGCACAGTTACATTATTTCCATCTTATTAAAATGACCAAAGGTAAAACAACTTTGTATTAAACCCCTGTTTCTCGCAATCGATGCAGAAAATTTTTAGTCTGCACAAAGGTCCATTTAAAAGAATAAATTAAGATTTATTTCACAAAGGCCGAAAGCGTGAACCCAGGCTACCATTTGTCAGCAAAATGAGACTTTTTACCGCCAACGTTGCGGAAGTTGAGTTCTCAAGATTTCAAACGTTATGCAGTTCTCAAACAGTGCATCCATTGAAAGTTTGACCGTCTCCTTTCAAAGGGGTTTCCACTAGCATTGCAATTAGCTTTATCAGAGCTGCCCGGAAGAACTTATGCTCGCCGCACGACTCGCGGTAGTCATCTATTTAAACAGATCGATGGACAAGCGTTTCATCAGTCAGTGTAGAAGATCGAAAGAGAGAGAGAGAGAGGGAGAGAGGAAGAAAAAGAAATGGCGATCGGTACAAGATCCGAGTGTACACGGCTAGTAAACTTCGACGTCCGGTTTCTGTTCGCGAACGTATCAATCAAAGACAAAATAGAAGTAATCAGTAGCAAAACAACGGACAGCCTTGTACAGTTTGTACATACGGTGCTTTCTACGAACCTACTATCTATTCGAAGGCGACTGTTACCAGCCGAGATCAGACTTTAGTATGGGTTCGCCCGTTTCACCAGTCATCATTCGCATCTGCATAGGAACGGCTTCGCGAAGAAATTCTGCAGGAAGCAAACCTTCGAACTGATTCCGATATACTGGGCGAGCCCAATCAAATTCCCTGACTGAATACACAGTCTGCGTTTGCTAATTCATAGGAAGATTTTGCAGTGGATCTGCTTAACCCTCCGCCCTCTAATTTTCGAGACCGACTCGCGGCCGAACAGTAGCTACTACAGATTTATCTTCCTCGTTTCTTCCACATTAAAACACAATTGTATTCTTTCGGTATCAATACACAGGGGATAATGCAAATTTTTTGTAGGAAAAGGAGCTGAAAAATATTTTCTTTTCACCGCACTGGCAATTTTGTTATATTTTAAAGAACACACAGAATTTCTTACGTTCCTGCAGAATTTAAATAAATACACTTTTAGGCAGGTTTTGAAAGGATTAAAAATACAACAAATGCATGAAATCGACGCTTCGTTATTTTCGCGAATACAACTGCAAAATTTTAAGAGTACATCTTTGAAATGTTGATACAGTGAAAAACCTCATTTTCTGGACCTGCTACACGAGAATCCTCCTTTAAATGTAGACAATCAGAATATTAACACTTCTCAGAGTGATTTCGTTAATGTCTACCTACGCCTCATTATTTTTAATTGTAAATGTAATTATACCTTCGTGCTTCCTACTCGTACCAGATATTATCATTGGACTCCGGATTTTACACATTTACGAAATGTCCTATTGTCTAGGATTTTAATTAAGCATTTGTTTCCCTAAATTAGACCGCGTTTAGAGTTTGATTGCCATCTTCTAATGTTAGGCTTGTGGCACACATAGACTGTGTGTTTTTCCATCACATTTCACGAACATTGTAGATATGAATGAACATTGTTTTGTGATGTTCAAGCGTCGGCGTTCGGTGTTTTTGACGTTTTATTCGCTCAATGTTGCAAGTAACAAGTGAACAAATGATTGGAATTTTAAATAAAGTTACAACTGATTGTGAGGGCCACGAATTAATTTGTACAACGAATATCAATTTTCATAATGCTTTTAGCAGCTACAGTGTACCAGTAATTATACACAATATATTTCGCGAGAACCAACAAATTAAAAATGGAAAAGGGATGTTCTCGACCTCTCAAAGCAAAGGGCAACAAATACGAAGTAGTATAAGTCAAACATTTTTCCGAAACATGGTACACCGAAATCCACTGAGCAGATTGATTCTATAGTTTAGTGCAGAGTACGCGGTCTCAATTTTCCAAAATATTTTAGACTCCTGCGAGTTCTAAATGGTTCATTTCTGACCCACACCAATATTTCACTACAGTGTTCTTTCGATATAACGCAATTGCTCGGGACCGGCTTTCGTCGTATTTCGGATGAAGAAGAAGAAAAGGGGATAGCGATTTTCCTATTTCGAAACAAAAAGCGTCATTTAATGTCGGAGCAAAATTGTACATATTGACGGTCCCTCGAGCTTATCCCCACCGCTACGAATTACTCCGGCATAGCATACGAAGGGTTAAAGCATGAGGAAATTAGACCAGGGCTCATTTTGGTGGATGGGTCCGGCGTAATAGGAGTATCCTGAAACATTCATTTTACCCCTAACGCGAAGGTTGGTTCTCGTCCTTTCGAAGCAAAAGGTAGCACATACTAAATAATACAGGTCAAACATTTTTCTGAAGCATTATAGTAGAGGAAAATCCACTGAGCAAATTAATTCTATAATTCAGCGTGGTGTATGCGATCACAATTTTTCCAAAATATTTCCTGAGTGATATATAGTTCTTAAAGTTTAAAGCTTGAGGAAATTAGGCCTGGGCACATTTTCGTGGTTGGATCCGGCGTAATAGGAGTATCCTAAAACATTCATTTTACCCCTAACGCGAAGGTTGGTCCTCGCCTTTTCGAAAGAAAAGGTAGCACCTACTAAACAATGCATGTCAAACATTTTTCTGAAGCATTAAAACACAGAGGTAAATCCACTGAGCAGATTAATTCTATAATTTAGCGCGGTGTGCGTGATCGCAATTTTCCAAAATATTTCCTGAGTGATATATGGATCTTAAAGTTTAAAGCTTGAGGAAATTAGGCCTGGGCACATTTTCGTGGTTGGATCCGGCGTAATAGGAGTATCCTGAAATATTCATTCTAACCCTAACGCGAAGGTTGGTCCTCGCCCTTTCGAAAGAAAAGGTAGCACCTACTAAACAATACATGTCAAACATTTTTCTGAAGCATTAGAACAGAGGTAAATCCACTGAGCAGATTAATTCTATAATTTAACGCGGTGTGCGTGATCGCAATTTTCCAAAATATTTCCTGAGTGATATATGGATCTTAAAGTTTAAAGCTTGAGGAAATTAGGCCTGGGCACATTTTCGTGGTTGGATCCGGCGTAATAGGAGTATCCTGAAATATTCATTCTAACCCTAACGCGGAGGTTGGTCCTCGCCCTTTCGAAAGAAAAGGTAGCACCTACTAAACAATACATGTCAAACATTTTTCTGAAGCATTAGAACAGAGGTAAATCCACTGAGCAGATTAATTCTATAATTTAACGCGGTGTGCGTGATCGCAATTTTCCAAAATATTTCCTGAGTGATATATGGATCTTAAAGTTTAAAGCTTGAGGAAATTAGGCCTGGGCGCATTTCCGTGGTTGGGTCCGGCGTAATAGGAGTATCCTAAAAAGGTGATAACTTGCTGGCACGCGAAAGTAGCTATTACCGGGGCGAACTAAGGACAACGTATGGCTCTTTCGGCAAATACGGGAGGCATTAAGGGACCCGAAAAGTAAATTGGATGTGGCGGGGCCAGGAAAGTGACCGGCCGATATGAGCCAAACGAACGAAAGGTTTCTGGCTAGCGGTTTGTAAATGTATGCGGGATTTACATTCGATTCGTATGGACCGCTGACTAATCTCGTGAAACCATATCATTCGAAGGACCTCTCCAGATATCGATTTACACTCTGGACAACGCCGCTATAGAATCCTGAAGTACGACCCAACTTGGGTGGAATTCTATTGACACAGGATTCACAGCTGCGAGCTGCATTCGACGACAATGTACCGGTTGTATTAATTCGCAATAATGGTCGGGAGCACCATCTTAAATTATCTGGAACGTGTACTTCTCGGTTTGACAACGAATGTGCACTGCAAATCAAATTTCGCTGCACAGAGGATAATTCTATCAGCGACTGTTTTGCGACGATATCGGGTAAAGAATACACGTTTCTGCGAGGGTGGTGGTATCGGACAATAGCTGTCGATATTCTGCAAATATTGATTTTGTAAATATTTTGCACGATGAACTTCTTTTATATTTCATTTTAGTTCGATATTAATCGTACTTGTGCAATTATTTTCACTGTCCGTCACTTTATCTGATTCCTTGTTTATCTTCTACCTACAATATTTTATTAACACGGTGACGGGGTTTTCAACCGACTTAGAAATACATTGTTACTGCATTGGAGAAATTTAATATTTATTAGGACTGAAGGACACAGAAGAAACAATGACTTTATAATTTATAATTTGGTAAACAACGTGTTAATAGACTGTGGGTGATTATAGTGGACTGGGATAAATAACTATAGAATGTGGATATATATTTTTGAAAATTCTAGTAGCTAGGAACAAAATTAAAAATGATTTTATGCATTTATGACAAAAATAGGTAGATCAAATGGAAAATAGTAAAAAATTTTACATTTCTTTCGCAATGTTAGTTAAATTAAAAGGAGACTATTTTTATTCTGTATGAAACTCCGCGTTCATCAACTATAACTGTTGGAACACACAACAATTGTTAGCATCACACAAAATTACAATTACGGGATCAAGAAAGTCAATTTTATGAGAATATTTTCAACATATTTTTGTCGAGCAGATTTTACGAGAGCGTAGAATTATTTCAGACAGGCAACGAGCATTTTCCCCCAGCTGGCAGAAATTGCAGTAAATTCTGGTATAATAAAAATGTTGTGCGAGCATGTGCATGTCCCTTCTATTATTATACAAAACTTTCACAATATTTGTAACCTTTCGAACCTTTCGAGCATAGTATGCGTGTAATAAACTTTTACGTTGGGTCAAAATGATCCAGCACCCATCCGCTTCGTCGTTATTCGACCGGAAACCCTCGAGTTATCGTAACGAATTTATAATACAGGGTGTTTGTGTTATTATTAGCCCAGTGTTTTCCTCGTAAATTATGAGTCAGGAAAAGGGAAAGGGAAAAATATTTTACTATGCTTCGGGTTTGCATATTCTGCATCGATCCGAGCATTAAAAAATTGATGCTTATAATTTTAAAATTTTTATAAGACTTACCAAACGAACAGAGGAGAAAATAAAATCTGTCTCTTTCACAAATCGAGAAACCTTTTCAATTTCTCTCAACCATGATCTTCAATCAAAAAACTAGCAAAAATGACACGATGTCTCACTAGCAACAAGTTATCCAATTTTTACCAAAATTTTGACACGCGATTTAACCGAATAAGTCGAAAAATATCCAACACACCGAATTTGATATAATAAAATTCAAGGTCACTGCATGTTGACCTCATGATTCAACAATATTCTTCATTTGAAACATTGATTCGTATATTATTAATATACTGATACAATTTACTAAATAATCCTAAAAAAAAAAAGAAAATACTGTCACTTTCTTAGGGTAAGGCACCTGTATAGTTTTCAATTTCTTACAACTGAGATCTTCAGCCAAAAAATCTGCAAAAATTCTTGAATATATGTCTCGGTGGCTGCAACATGTCAGATTTTTATCAAAATTTTCGCACGTCACTTGATCGGGAAAATGACAAGAATCCTGGCACCAAATTTAATTCAAAAACCACCCTCCTGATCCCGCTACACTAAAAATACTTTTGAATAAATTATCGAATACCTGCTGTCATCTCGGTTTCGTTCAAGGTCACTGTTGAGCCCACGACTCACGAACACCCTTCACTTTCGTTCTCCGTCCCCGTTGACTCTAAAAGCTTCGCATCGATCAAAAGTATGTTGCTACAAATATAAAGCATGATCTCTGTGTATGGAATTCTTCTTCGAGATCTCTGTCGCCAATCTAATGAGGCGGTATAAGCAGCATGGGGTCAAAACAGATGTCCCATCGTTTGCTATTCGACGGTGTGTGTCGCGGGGCAACGCTCTTTATCTTCTAAATATAGCGTTGCGCGTTCGCACCGTGGGAGAGAAGGCGCTTCATTGCCCCATTCATGGTCGGGAAAGTGACCTTGAACAGTTAATTGAATTTGCGTTCACCACGGTGTCAGGAAGCGCACGGTATTTGTTCCTGAAATCTTGATTCCCGTCAGTCAGGTGCACAAACCGCCAGGTACCCCCTACAGCTTTTACGATCACACTAAATTTCTTCCGTCAGATATACGGTCGTGGCTTCAGAGATTCGCGATGATATGTTGGCGAAATTTATCCACGCTATTAAACACACCCCGCAGGAAATACTTTTACGAGGAAACGTCTAAGAACATCTAAAACCCATAAATCTCCCGCTCTATCCGGGCAACAATTTCGTTTTTTCCGCCCGGTGTTTACACCACTTCTGCTTAACTACTTCGCTCCCTTCTTTGGATGTAATTAGTTTCGAGATGTTTGAGAATTAAGACGCTGCCGCAAAACACCGATGTACGGTAAATTGTTTGCGAAAGATTTAGAGCTCTTGAAGGACAGCCCTTTTAATACCCGGTTGATTGTAGCGTGTCTAGTAATCAACGGGCTGTATATTTACTGATTAGCAGTAATAAAATCACGGAAATATATTCTTCATTGATTAAAATTGTGAGGAAAACGAAGCGGATTGTATTTGAGATATTTATGTATTTTTGAGAATTATGTTGCCGCCGTAAAACGCCGATGTTGGGTAAATTGTTTGCGAAAGATTTAGAGCTCCAGGGCAGCTCTTTTAATACTCGGTTGATTATAGCACACCTAATAATTACTAGGCTGTGTGTTTAGTGATTAATAGTAATAAAATCAGGAAAATGTTTCCTTCATTGATTAAAATTGTGAGGAAAATGAAGCGATGAGTATTATTGAAATACAGTAAAGTCTTCGCGTCAGTCCTGTGACATACCGTCAATTAAACCACTAAATACAGTTGAATTTATATCGTGGTTAGTGAAATTTTAATCTGAAAAATGCCACAAATAAGTTGGCGAAAGTCCCATAAAAAAATAATGAAGAATAAAGAAGTTTTGTAACTGGATCAGTAGTGTTATAATGTCGGTATGATTGCCCTTTAACAATTATCTGCCACAAACTGTATTAAGTAATCGCTGGAGGAAAAGTATGTGCGATTTACTAGTCCCAGATGATTAATTACTAGTATATATCAGCATATATCTGCCCGTAATATACTAACATACATTTAGACAATCGTACCGTAGAATTCGTTTCATATTCCCAACTCTTGGTTAAAAGTACACTTAATTTGCATCGATTTAAGCATTCAACTTCAGAGCGCGATACTGATTTCTACGTCAGATACGAAAATTAGTTCCTAGAACAATGCTATTAGCCAAGTTCCATAATTTGAGGAGCTTTCCCACTGTGTCGCCATTAATTTTCTTACTCCAGTTTCATAGATCTTGCGATATACGCACGCATACTAATTAACTGTCTGTTTACACGCTGTCTATTTGTACTGATTAAGTATGGCAAAATCTGAATCGTTAACTGTCGAAATAATTCACATTTCCATTAATTTGTATCTTAATCACATGTGTAGATTGCACGCACTAGTCATTTATCTTGCTCCATCATTCTTACATTACTGCGTTTTACAGAACTTCGACTGCATCCCTCATTATTAGACTGCGAATTTTATGCAGATTTAGCAAAAATCAATAAACGCAATTTGAAAGAGGCAAAAAATATTTTTAATTGAAAAATATCGATTACGGTCAGCTGATCAAAATGATTCGAGTAATACATTTTTAAGTTACTACTGTTTCTTCCCGTTTTGCATAAAGACCCGCAACTAATAATTCTTTTCGACTCGCGCCACTCTCGCATTGAACGTCTCAATTTGTAAAACGGCGATACATATTCATCTGGAAAAGAACATCGAAATAAGGTTGTTAATGAACCTCGTAGATCCATGTTCTTTTCAAGATAGGACATTACAAACGAAATTTTTCAAATGCACGCGAGGTAGGAGTACGTCCAGTCGTGAATTCACTTCTGCACGCGAACAAATGTTCTTAAAGTGATTCATTTCAGCAAGTCGCCCCAAGCGGATGCAAACACTCCGCAAACTATATGCGCAGAGGTGAAATGTGATTTGTCTACCAACGTGAAATGTTTCTTTCTCTTACACGCTCTTCCCTCCTTCTACACACATACTAGGTTCTCCAACTGCAAAAAGTGTTTGAACATTGAAATCATTTTTCAGTCTTCGAAGAATCGCCGATATTGGAACGATTATAATCACATAACGACTAATTAGACAGGGATAAATCTGCACTGATTATGTCAATTCAAGTCTTCACTTTTACAATCCACCGTTCATTTAATTCAAGATGCTTTTGCATTACAGAGGGTGGGAAATTGAAAACGTCTGTGAAAACATAAAAAAAAATTTTTTTCGTGACTGATTCTTCCACAGATTTGAAGATTAAAGCTTCCTTTTTGCAACGACTCCTTGAAACTTGATTTGTTTAAATGTTTCATGGATCAGAAATGAGGAACAATTTCGATAAACGAATTTTTGGAAACGTTCTTACTTACACCGTTGTAATTTCGAAGAAAGTGATTATTAGTGCTTGAAAAAATTTGAATACATTCTTCAAATGTCAGTTAACAAGTATGCCAAGTCTGTAATTACAATTCTCAGTATTTTCCTTTAAAAAAATTACCGAAGTTTCCTTACAGTCAAACTACGGAAAAGTTCTTAGCAGTACATCCCTCACTCAAAGTTGAATAAAACAACTAAAAAAAAATCGTGCATGAAATTTTGAGAAGTTCCCAAGAAAATTGTTTAACGATCACAGAGTTGTCGGAAAGAAAAAATGATGAAAGTGCTCGAGTTCTTCTTTACGAAATTACAACAAGTGTAGACTATTTTTCCGAAAATCGGAATTTTAGTGGTTAAATGCTCTTCGAAGTCGCTGTAAATTCGAGTTAATTCCCTGGCGGAGGGGATGGGCCGAGGTTGTTACACAAAGACCCAACCCCGGACATCCATTTCGGTTTTGGGCTTTTACGCTTTTGTTGTGTGCACGGTCCCACGGCAAAATAGTGAAAACCAAGCCGCACAGCTATCTGGGAAAGGCGGACGCCGGTGTACAAAAGTTTTGCGCAAATAAATCTCGCTACGCAAGGAGCGGACAATAGAGACCGCCGTCGCTGAAAGCGCGTTTAAGCGTGAATTATTGTTTATCTAGAACGGTTTAAGACAAAAAGGACGCTTAAAGTGGATCGTCTATTTTCTATCGGTGCATTATCCCTTTTGCTCCCCCACCACTTCAACGCTGCTTCAGCTATATTAAAACATCGGCTGCAAAACACCGTGATAATTTTTAATTAATTTTCCGCACCTCCTTGGCTTATTACTTACGAGAAAAATAACTTCAGGAAAAATATTAAAACAGGTTACTCTATCCAGGATGCTTTCTCTTGTCTTGTGTCTTCCATAATAAAAAGAATATTGATATCAACCCTCATATAAACCTACTTCCTGTATTACGCCTATATTATTTATAATATTTATAGACCTTACAATACCCACCGGGAGGAGTAAAAGATGTTTAATTAACATAGGCCCAGAAAGCAATCCTTCCCTGTAAAATCAACTTTTATTATTTCTTACCGATCCATATCATGATCATATTATTTCGCTTCTGACCAGGGTCGCCAGATCAGGGGAATTAACTCGAATTGAGGGGAAACAGTTTCCCTCTCTCTGCCAGCACCGCATTAGTCACGTGACATCGTGACGCATGCGCGACGGAGGCGTGACGGGTCACGAGACCGTTCTGTGGCGGAAGGGTGGGGGGTGTAGCGTCGTAGAAGGGGAAGGTCGAGTGGGGAGACAAGTCTCAATCGAAGAATGATTATCGAGTCATGAAGATGGACTTAGAAAGCTGTCGATTTAGTTCTACGGTAGAAAAATTGAATCTCACTGACTCAGTGCAGGTCTAAGTATTATGTTCAAGGTCGAATCGGCCCTGACACGAGCGAATAAAGAATGACCATCGAGCGGGTGCATTACTCTCACAGAATTTCGCCGGGTGATTAATGACGCCGGTGTATCGCACCCACACTTAAGTAATTTCTGTTCCCCGTCAGAAAGTTAAGTACCCCGGGATTCACTGCTAACAATAAGTGTTGGTAACTGAATTCATTTAGCCTGTCTCTGGTACGTTAGCTTTACCCAAGAGCGGTCGGTTGTCGTGGTAATGCCTCGTATTCCACCGGCATTATCATTAGGATTCAACCGCGTAATCATCGTTAACGTTTGCAAATAAGCTCGGCGAGTTTGGAATATTTATTCATTACCTCATTGCGGGGGAATCTCGTATACAGTTCGCTCTTGAAAGGACTCCCTGCAAATGACACTCGATCGTGCTTTCGACTTTTAAGACGCTCGCGCGCGCGCACGGTTCGCATATAACGCGATTATAAATCTGGATTCTTTGTGCACCGAGCAACACGGACTCGAAAAATGGCCGACGTCTTCTCTTTTCTGTCATCCCGCAAGATGAAACTGTTTGTTCCAAATATTTTCGGAACTTTGTAAACAAGCGAAGTACAGTGATTTCTCTGTATGTGTCGCCAAGGCCTACACGATAAACGTCGCTAGGCTGCAAAACATTGTACGGTGCTAATAATTAAGGCAACCTTTGATCCACGAATCGGTAGCAACGGTTGTTCGCCGAAGATCTGTAATTTCACCGGTTCGCGTTTCTAATATGAAAGTATTGTCAAAGTTGTATTAGCATTTTCCCGACAGACCCGCGGTAACCGGGTGACGCGAAAACATGATTTCCAAGGGCGTAAATCACGTTTGGAATCTTGCTTATTGCGCCGCGCGGAAATCTATGAAAACGACCGGACTGGGAGCCACAATGCGAAACCGGAAACCGCCCTCGTCTTGTAAACGCACTTTTAATAACAGCGTTAACTGGCGCGGCGCGGCATTGCCTACGTACATACGTATACACTCTACTCGTATTTCAAAGCGCGATGAAATTGCACGATCCGGTTTCTTTGTTACTTTCCTTCGGCGCGCAGTCGTTGTGTATCGATGTTTCCGAGGGTTCCGCGAGGGCGTTGTTGAACAATGGATAAATACGTAACAGGATAGCTTGTTTTTCCTCGGCGCCTGTAAACGGATCATGTTGTAATGCATCGAATTTACATTCTATGGTCCGAAGGGCCGATATCCTCGACATGTTCGTCTTATAATAATGACGTCAATGTCTGCCTTCGAAGCTCCGTCTAGAACGCATTTTCAAGAAAACAGAATTTATTAAATAACCATCAATTTATCTCTACAATAATAACGATATATAACATGATATAACGATATACGATATAACGATAACGTGTTATAACAAAATTGACCTTGACCCTTTTTCAAGGTCAAACACGTGTTTTTATTGCACCCTACTTGTACTCACCGCGAAGAACAAAAGTCTCGAAGAAACTATAGGTCTCAAGTCAACCGTTCTCTTAAAAAACAACTTTAAAGTTTATGTCTACCGGGTGTCTCAAAATCGTATAAACGTGGTGGGAGAGATTCTACTACTTCTACGAATGATGCTACAATAAGACCAACAAATAACCACGAGTTACAAAAACATCGCTACGTATAAAGTTGCAAATAACGTAAGCGCGTTTCGTTAAATTCTTACAACGCCGCGTCGAATAAAATCGTTTTGCGACTCCGGAATGGGAACAAACAAAGCTGATAGAATAGATTGCAAATACATACAAAGCGACTACCGTACCGAAAAGCGTAGAAATTCGAAAAATATTTTTAAAAAGAGGTTCAACAATTTTATTTACCGAACTGTTACAACAGCGTCGGTAAAATCGTTAAATCCAGTATCCGTGCTATCTTGCCTCAATGGAAACGTTTCGATGGCGATCGTTTAGAGATTCCGGGATGGGAGCGGACAATTGTTGGTCCCTGCGACAAGCCAACTATAAACAACATTAGCTAATTCGTTCGGAGTCGTGCGCGACCCTTTGTGCGTCCGCGAATTTTCTGCCAGTTTGTGCCGCGGCGGCTTCACTTTGTCGCCCTGGCAGTCGCGGTGAAATCAAACGTGATTTACCGGCCAATCAATTAGCTTGTCGAATTTACCGCAACGATACGTCGTAGGTTATTGATATCGCTTGAGGCACCGAGCTACCTATGAGGATGGAATTACTCGGCCCCCATTACTTCGCGGCGATGCATCATACTCCCGTTGACTTAGGTGCACCGACGTAAGCAGATTTTATGCGAATGCCGTGGCCCGCGTGCCGATTGAATTTTCTGATCGGTGGGAACTGCATTGTTGCGATACGACCATTTTGCGAATGCGCTGTACATGCAGGGATCCACCGATGCAGACGCCAGAGGATAGCCAGTGAAAGTGGTTGACAATTGATCGAGTTGATCATTTGTTATTTATTACTATTCCTTAGACTGTAAACATTTCTGCGGTACCCTCAAATTGTAAAGATGAGCGCGTCATGTCTGATGCAGTTTTTAACGAGCAATAGTTCTTTAAAATATTTTTATAAATTCATTACTTCCTGACGTCCTAAATTGAGATTATCAGATTGATTTTGGCAAATAATTTGCTAATATATCTTGTATTATAAATATTATAAATAAATTCTGTATTATGGCACGAATGAGCCCCCTTTACAGTTTAAGGGTTAAGCAAAACAAAAATATGTTTGCAAATTAAATTGGTTAATGCTCCTTGTTAGGCAAGAAATAAAATAAAATGTACAATTGTATAATCTCAGAAGTTTCAAGTTAGCAATCTAAGGAAAACGTGATCTCTAGGATTTCTTCTTTTTAGAAAAATAATAGACTATTTTCAAACAAGTATCGTATATAAAATTGCATATATTGTACTACTTGCAGTAATTTTTTTGTCATGAAATCTTGAAGAATGGCCTAGTTGAATTATCTGAAACAAAAAGAGGCTGTTACTCAGGCAATTTTTAACACTTTGCAACAAAAAAATTCCTACAAGTTTGTTCATATATGTCACTTCAAATAAGGTACTTGTCGAAAAAAGGAATTTATTATTTTAATCAGAAAAATTTCTGAATAAAATTCGTTTTTCAAGATCGTTGACTGGCATGATTTTTCTAATAATGAAATGTTAGGAACGAATTTTATTAAACGGGTATGTTGAGATCATGTTTGACAATTAATATATAATTTTACTGATTCATTCTTTTTCCTGTGAACATAATGCAGTGCAAATATTTTGTTGCAGGCATAGAAACAAAATTTGCGGGCTCCAGTTGCAACGATCTTGTGACTTCCGACGGTGCAGGCTCGACGATAATTAGCGGCCACTTTGATCAGAGAATCAGATTCTGGGACACCAGAGTGGATTCGAGTTCAAACGATATTCTGCTCGAAGGGAAGGTCACGTCGCTGGATTTATCGCGTGGTAAATGTTATATATATATTACGAATTTTCCACATAAATTATAATAATCGTCACTATATTTCCGTCAATTCAATGGTTCAGCACAAATGTGCTCTATAATTTATCCTTTTGAAAAGCTTATACATTCGCAACCGTCACAGGCATTCCCATCATACATTTCTGTTGAAAAGTAGAGGTTTAAATATATATAATCGCGGCCCAAAATTAATTTTCAAAAGAAGTGGAAAATAGCGAGTTCAGTTTGAATTAGGTAAAAGAGTTATTGCAACAATCGTTGTTAAATCAAAGTGTGTGCATATTTCACTTGAATTTTATTGACCAAGGAATCCTACCAAAATATGCGTTCTAACAAATTTTCTGTAGGATTTATAAAAATCCAGCTATTCAGCAAAACCTCTAGTCCTTTGTAATTTATTTTTTCAAAACCTACACATTGGACAAAAGCAAGCTTAAAAATTCAACAAATAAATACATGCAGTTGTAGTATGGAATAATTTTCGAGAGACGTGGAAAATATCAAGTTTAAATAGAATTTAGTGAAGATGTTATCACAAGAATCATTCGTAAAGCAAAGATTAATATTAACCCTTTGCGGACGAGAATTTTTAAAATATTAAAAACATTTCCCTCGGTACTCTAAATCCTGTACGAAAGCCTTCAGTTCTAAGACAAACTAAAAATACATATCGATCTCTTAAAATATTTGTAAAATTGATAACACTAAATATCAATTTATTAATGCTGAAATTGAGTAGGTTATAACGTAAGTTGGTCACTATGCTGTCAAATAACTAGCAATATGGCGACATGCCAATGTCATATGTCAACATTCGTCCAGAAAGGGTTAATGCAGATAACGCGGGGATAGATGGCAAGCGAAACGATATCCACCCGGTTGAAAAGTTGAACGCGATTACGCCGCGCGGACCGCTCTAATGCTTTCCCTTTATCATTGGGCAGTAATACATTATGTATACTTCCATTAAAGTATAATATTCCATTCCCCGGGAAGCGTGTCCGCTAGATTCCAGAATACCTTCGCCGAACGCCTCCTCGTAAGATTTATACCGGCCGAAAAGGAATTACTTACTTAGCGGGATTCGTCCCGGTGCATTTCAAGGCGGTTCACCGACTCCGGTTTTTTCCCGGCCGGCGGTCTGTTCAAATAACGGAAATTCGTGGAAACTTCCTCGCAACGTGATCGGAATACCATAAGGGGGTACGGGGAACGTAATCAACGATTGCTTATTATCTTTATGCGGGCACGTACGCGAGTTGTATGGCTAACCGTATTAGCGCGACCAATTTAACTTCGATATCGGCGACATGCAAATTCAAGTAGCGACACCTGCTTGTTTTCAGATACAAATTACCTTTTGAGCTGCGTCAGGGATGACACGCTGAAACTTATTGACCTGCGGATGAAGAAGATCATTGGATCGTTTAGGTGAGTGTCTTCGAAATCGCAAACTCGTCTCTGGCATGAGTGTTTCATAATGTCTGTTCGAGTGTGCAACTTTGGAAGTTATTGTAATGTGTGTTCTATCAGAATATTGTAATACTGTGTTTCATTAGAAAAGAGCTGGATCATTTTCTTTGAAATAATAATCCTAAAAGAAATACTTGAACTCTACTTTGTTGTAGCTCAATGTTCATAGTTGTTGCTTCTTGAGAAAAATATTTTCGATGATCATTCAGACTTGAATATTGATTTCGAAAAGATTATTAACTATCCAGAGATTGTATCAACAAGACGACGATTCGTGACGATTATATTTTTGTGTACCTTTTTTGTATTATTCGTTCAAAAAATCTGTTAGAAAATGGTAAACTCTTCATAAAATTTGATGGTTGTGATAATGTTCTAGGTTATGAATAATTCATATAAATTCGCATCTTTTAATAAGTACGTACAGAGGAAGAAGGTTGAACTTGGTCGAGCAGCTATTAACAATATTAAACATTGCTTTATTTCACCCTAAGCGAAAACACCATTTGCGCTTATTATAAGGCAAAGGCATCATAGCTCGGAGCTAATCGGATTCGTGTAGGTGTGATACGATGACTAACCCAACCGCGCGTATAAGTAACATCGTGACTGTAATAGTTGCAACAAATGCGATGTCTGCGTGTTACCAGTGTTCTGTGTGTCTGGATGATGTTGACTGATTGATTGTTACCTGTCGCCTGTGTGTCTAGATGATGACTGTTTGATGGCTACGTGTGTTCTTGTTGACTGTGTGTATGAATTGCTTGGGTGTTGCTCGGTGTGTGTGTTCGTGTTTCTGTTGATGTTTGTAGGTTAGTGGTGGTGGTGGTGGCGTGGGGGCGGTCGTGTATATGAACAGGGAACACTTGGACAGAAATTTCGTGCACATAATTCGCAAATTATACGGTGTCAACAGTTTAGTACCTAATTGGTTACGGTGCCTTTTGCGTTCAGAAAAATTCAGAAAATCTTCCAGCACAAGATTCAATGAAACTTGGTGCAATTTTATTTTATTTTTAACTTCACAATTGATTTTACAATCTTTTGTGGACGTAGACGATAGTAAACACTTTTCAGGAAATGATTTGATATATTTTTAACAGAGTGCACTTACAAATATTCGCTGTTAATATTTTTAAGATTAATTCACTGAAACATTACTCACTTATATGCAATATATATAATATATAGTATTTTTGGATCTTTTTGACTGAATAGACTGAAAAATATTCGCTGTTAATATTTTTAAGATTGATTCACTGAAGCATTACTCACTTACAGCATCTAAGCATTTTCAGAAAATACTTTGAAGCTAAATATCTTCAATAAATTATTTTGTAAATGTATTTTTGGATCTTTTTGAGTGGGTAGACTGAAAAATATGCACTGTTAATATTTTTAAGATTGATTCACTGCAGCATTACTCACTTACAGCATCTAAGCATTTTCAGAAAATACTTTGAAGCTAAATATCTTCAGTAAATTATTTTGTAAATGTATCTTTGGATCTTTTTGAGTGGGTAGACTGAAAAATGTTCGCTGTTAATATTTTTAAGATTAATTTACTAAAGCATTACTCACTTATAGCATCTAAAAATTTTTAATTGGAAGGACCGAAAAATGCTCGGCGACAGTATTTTTATAGTTAATTCGTGGAGGCTATCAATGGAGGAGATTTCATTTCGTTGAAATTTGCCTATAAAAGTGCAAGTTTGCATAAACTTCCGCAGGGTAGTCATAAATAAGGTCTCGAAGACAAGATTCGATCACACATGATGCGCAGCTGTCTGAGAACCCGAGTTTATGATGTCTCGTGGTTGTATTAGCGTACCGGAGGTGCGATGGTCGTGGCAACCCTAGATTACCTGCGCTGATTCTCGACAATTTTCATTCCCCAGTTCCAAGCACTAGCATAATTCTCTACCATTTCTCAAGCCTTTTATAAATCTAATTTTATCCTAATTCGCAGTTTCGGGAACTAGAAAATCTCCGATCTTTTACTAGAAAAAACTGTGAGAAATCTTTAACAAAAGCTTTCGTGAAAAAATTCCTTTTGTACGCGTGTGCAATTTTGATAAAAATTTAGAAGAATGATACAAATTTAGGAAAATGATTTTAACACGTTTTTCTTTGATTTTCAGTGCTGACGGTTTCAAAGTCGGGTTCGATTGGACACGAGCCACTTTTAGTCCTGATGGTCAATACATTTCTGTTGGTTCTTCGGACGGATCCGTTTTCATTTGGTCTGTCCTCACAAATATGATCGAAACCGTGCTGAAAAATCATTCGTAAGTAACTTTTCTGCATCATCGATCAACGGTTTAACTAGTGCATGATATTTATTCGAACACGTTATGAAAGGGATTGTGTCTTGCATGGTAGCTAGACCAAGGATATATTTGTCACAATAAATTCTGTCCTACACATTTTTCATCATAATTATGGCAATGATTTCCTTTATAGTTATCTCACAGTAGTATTGTATATCATGCAATAACAAAACACCACAGACCTTATAGAAAGCATTCTTCACGTAGCCATAAATAATCATTAAACGACACTTATCGCGAGATCAAACTGCCCCAAGAATACCAACAATTATTATCATCAACTTGGAATATTTTAATCCCGTTTTGTTACCATCAGAATGAATTGAAATGAAACTATTTCATACGATACTGTATGTTTTCTATAAAATAAAAATATATTTGTTCGCTTCTACGTTTCACGGTATTAGCGTCGGGTAATATTTTTATCAATATTCAACATCGCAAATGCCCCAAAAACTTTTTATTCATACAACGCGTAGGGCTGCGCCGTAAAAATTTAACACTGTGTATTTTCGGGGCCAAATATCACTTTTTACGCCGCGGGCAACGAAAATCGTAATCTTTGTTTTGATATCAAATAGATATCGATTGGAATGTGCAGTAACGATATTAAACCCTTAGCCGTTATAAAATCCATGCATGCCAGAGAACCTGTTAAAGTTTATTTGACATTTTATGGGTTGCGTTGCCAGTAACGATGAAACTTATTAAAATGTGAAATTTCGGTCCTGGTCTCGAGACGGCCATCTTTGCATGAAATCTTCCATGCTGCCGAAATAGAGACGCGGTAAAAATGTCTGAAACGCCTTCGGGAATCGCTGAACAAATTGTTAACGTCCATATGCAACTACTCGAGGCCTCGCCACTATCTTATACGTCAAACATTTTTCTGAACAGTTTACATACTGGACCGAAGCATTTTCTATTCGAAAACGATTAAGATGTATTTATCTGAAACTCGTCCGACTTCAAATATTATTTCACGCAATTATAGTTAAGCAACTCCCTTTCAAATCGTCATTAGTAATAGTATAATAACGTGAGCAGATCCAGCTACCGGCCATGTAGTTTTAGTTAAAATAATAGTGGAATAAGCATTCGCGCAATCCGTTTGAACTGATAGTTCAATTTTGATTAATAGCGGCGATTGAACAAATAAATCCTATTTGCCGAAGATAATTTCCTCTGTAAACAAAACAATTCCATGTAAATTAACCCGTAGTACCAATGTTGAGCACGCAGTGTACTACTTTGTAAACGGCAAGTTTGATATTGGTTCCGATTAATAGGGCCTGTTACGCGGGGATCCCATTAAACCTCGCTATGAAATTAAACAGCTGCATGCTGTCCTAATCAAGTCGATTTTTCCGATTCCCTCGCGGAAAATAATTGTGCGGCGGACCGCCTCTCGAGATCGAGAGCGAGAACGTACGCGTGAGCGCAGACGGTACATTATTTAAAGGTATTATAAAGAATCGCGCGTCTATTTCACGAGCATCCGAATAGATTGTTATCGGTAATAAATTCCGTTACGCAATTTACTACAAAATTGCCGGCGACCGAGAGCTCACCGGACGAGTCTTTAAATTATAGAAATTTTTACAATGTGCGGCGGCGCGACTCCTCGCGTTCGCCGGGCCGCGTTCGCAACTAAATAAGTGGGTATTAAAACCGCGTTAACATGAAATTAAAAGTCATTCCGGCGGGGATCACTCTATCGCGTGTTATTAAACCACGCCGGCATCCTGTCAGCCGCCCTTAATTTTCTCCCTAATCATTGCCCGCGATAAAGACCAATCCACTCGAGTTGGATGATCGCTAATCTCGTTCGCGTAACCGCCAAAGCGCTCGCAATTCCGGCAGGCACCTTCGAGTGCTTTGCATACCGTGTGCCGATATGAAGACTTTACCCAAGTGTCCCTCGAATCGTTTGGCCCTCCGCACCTCGTCATGGACGCATGCGCCCCGATCGCCGTGCTTTGCCAAAAGCAAGGACACCGGAATTTTCTGTTTAGTCCCTTTAAACGAGGCGATCGCTTTAAAGAAAAGTTTAATGGTTTCTCCGGAGAAAAATTCCGAAAGGAACAAGTTTCGAGTGTGCTTCGCATACCCCGCTGACACAAACACTTTGCCAAGTGTCCTTTGGTGCGCCGCAATCCTGGACGCATGCGCCCCAATCATGCACTTTGCCAAAGCAAGGACACGCGAAACGTCCAGAAAAATATTTCGCCGTGACCCGATTCTCCGCGTCCGAGCGAACCGTATATCTACGGACACACAAGAACGTTCCACGTAAACCGGGTATACATAATATTTTCATACACTCGCATTATGCATATACGATGCATCGCGATATCGAAAGTTTATACGGCAACCCGTTCGACTTCTCCTGCTGCCTGGCCCCGTTTCAACTGAGATGGACATGGGAGAAATGTGTTTTTAACCCCTTTGATTTCGACCAATTTTGTTACTCTGAACAGAACCGCAGATCAGGCTGCGGATTTAATGCATTTGTGGCCAAAATGAAAAAAGAAAACTGTAAAATCATTAAAAAGGAGAATTTTATTATATTAATTTCGGCTTCTTGAAATTATCAAAACGAGAAATGCATTTTCGTTTAGTGTCTTCCTACAATTGACTTGGAAAGGTTTGCATAAAGATCCGCAGTCTATTGCTCATATACTCCAAGTCAGGAACTGTCTTGTGAAGTAAACTAAAAATTATACTAGATCTACAAGTTAATTTGTGACTCTGATAATTAATCGCAATTCGGAAGTGAAATCTTTCAACCACCCTCTGGAAAATTAATTACTTTTCAGAAGGAGAATACAGTTTTTTAGTTTCTTTTTTAAAAATTCAATACAAGTTGCTAGCATAGATTTTATTCCTATAAATCCACTTGTCTTCAAATTAGTTATTGCATTTTTTTTTAAAAAGGTAATTAATCAAGTCAAACTCGGATCTGACAAAGAAAATAATTTCTTCCCGTTCCCGCATTAAAATAGAATGGTTCCAAACTTCAAAAATTGCAATTGGCTGAATTATATTAAAATCTCTAAATATCTGAGTCCATCGAACGCTGTACGACAAATTCGTCCATACATGATTCTCTTTCTATTCTTTATCAATTCTATATTCTCATGCAAACGAAATGTCTAACCCAATATGTAGATAACTCGTCGCTTGCATCGGCCACAAAGAGAATTACCAAACTCACAGCAGATCGTCCAACGAAATTACAATTTCGATCATCCCGAACCCTCTTCCCTTCCCTAATCTCCCACCTAAAAAAGGAAAAAATTCTAAAACACCGACGCACAGGAAGAGGAACACAGAGAGCCCTGAAAAGCGATCTAGTGTCCGACGTGGGCAAGCGTTGATCGTTTCCACTGGGATCCTGACGGCGCACAGTGGTCCCCGTGTCGGATCCAGCTGTCCATTAAGATTTCAGCACTAGTTGAAAGTTTAAGGGTATAGTAATTTAGGCCGTTGGATTCGTTTTGAGATTGGCTATAATATTATAAAGTCATTAAAACATATTGACGTTTAAAGACTCGAGGTGACCTTGGTTTTCTGTGGATTAAACAGTCTATTAGTATAGTAATTGAGGCCGTTGGATTCGTTTTGAGATCGGGTACAATATTATATAGCCAACAAAACATATTGACATTTAAAGACTCAAGGTGACCTTGGTTTTTTGTGGATTAAACAGTATACTAGTACAGTGATTTAGGCCGTTGGATTCGTTTCGACATCACCTACAATATTATCAAGTCAACAAATATCAGTCATATTGATATTTAGAAACTCAAGGTGACCTTGATTTATTGTGGATTAAACAATATATTAGTACAGTAATTTAGGTCGTTAGATTCGTTTCGATATCGGGTACAATATCATAAAGTCAACAAATGTCAGTCAACAAATGTCAGTCATATTGACATTTAGAAACTCAAGGTGACCTTGATTTCTTGTGGATTAAACAATATATTAGTATAGTAGTTTAGGTCGTTGGATTCGTTTCGACATCGGCCACAATATTATAAGATCAACAAATGTCAGTCATATTGACATTTAGAAACTCAAGGTGACCTTGATTTTTCGTGGATTAAACATTTTTTTTAATATTTTGTATTGAAATTCGTAGACCTAGAATTCTTAGTGATCTGAAATCTCATTACTCAACAAGACCGATGCATCGATCTATGAAGCTCGACTACGGGAATGAGTTAAATTTTCAAATCATGCTGATTTTCGTCCCAGTTTCTCGAAAAATCAACCACCATGGCGGCGCTGCGTGTGATGCCGCGGGTCTCTCTGGTCGGTCCGTTCTACAATTATCCATACCTCGTTCTCCTCCCTGTCCGTTTGGCGGAGATACGACGGTGGCCACTTCGTCGTCCTCGGCCTCCTCGAGTTTCCCAAGGACGCGGGAGATCTTCGGTGGTGGTTTCTATGGGAGAGCCCAGCGGGCGGTTGTAGTCCGGCGTGCACCTAAGTACCGGTCGTATCGAAAAATAGCTTAAGCACCGGTCACGTAAAAGCTGGTCCGGTAAGCTGGTCCGGTGAGCTGGTCTGCGTGCGTGATTTCGCCGCGTGTATGCGCACGTTTCACTGTTATTACTTTCACCGAGAGAGAGAGAAACGCAGAGAGCATGGCAGACCGATGGCAGTCGAACCAGAGCCTAACAGGGGCTAGCAGAGCCTCTGCAGAGCCTTGCAGAGCGTTGGAGAGCGTTGCAGAGCGTTGCAGAGCGTTGCAGAGCGTTGCAGAGCGTTGCAGAGCGTTACCAGGCAGGCTCTCGTGGCCGACCGTCATCTTTCGTCGTCATCTCTCCTAGTCGTCCTCATCACCTTCATTCTCTGTCGTTCCCCTTCGACTTCTTGTGATCATCGGTGCACAAGCTCTCTCTCTCTCTCTCTCTCTCTCTCTCTCTCTCTCTCTCTCTCTCTCTCTCTCTCTCTCTCTCTCTCTCCTCTCTGGGATCATGTAATTCGTACGTTGCAGCGGCGTGTACGCGCGCACTCAGGAATCCCCGGGACTAACTTAACAAGCGCCTCGCCCTTTCGCCCTCTTTTTCCAGCGGTATCGGTGCCCCGGCCTCTGTCATGCTCCTGCGCTAGCATACTGCATCGTAGCACATAGGCAATATACACGGACACGCGCACACCCCGACAGAAAGAGCGAGCCGCGCGATTTCGTATTTAATGCGCGCTCTCGAAAGCCTGATACACGTAGCCACATCCATCACGGATAAAGCGTGAGATTCGGTCGTTTCGTGAAATCCTATAATGCAAACTGATGGAATGGATGTGTAACGGCGGGTTAGTCGCCGGCGTTAACAGATTATAGTGCGTGATCTTCTTCTTATTTGTTTGGCGCCGTGTTCTGCGCCCCGGTTACACCCGGGATCCCGCTTATCCGAATCTAACCGATCCGATGGATGTTGGGTTGTTACCCGAGGAATCGTAATACCTGGTCGATTATGCGAGACGGTGCCTCGCGATGCTTATAAGTCATGGGAAACCGACTGTGTCGAGATCTGCGGCGACGAAACGCTGTTTTCTTAACGCTCGCACGTTCTTATTTCCTCGTAGTATTTCTCGAACGCTTTGCGGAGAAGTGAGGTTATGTTGGCAACATTGGGAAAGGAAGAATGAAATTTTTATTTGACTCCCGGTCGTAGAAATTGATAACTAGTATTTTTATTTTGGATATAAAAATCCGCAGTCAATTCGTGATTGACGTATTCATAATTGATTTGATGATTTGATGAAAGTCAATACGTACGTACAATTTTATTCCGATATAAGGCGATAATTTTTATTTCGAAATAAGGAAATCGCTACCCCCTATTCTTCTTCTCCATCCGAAATACGACGAAAGACAGCCCCGAGCCATCGCCTTATATCGAAAGAAAATTATAGTGAAATACCGGCGTGGGTCAGAAATGACTCCGGCATAGGCCTGGAACTCGCAGGAGTGCGAAGGTTATTGGACTGCGGATTTCTAAGGAAAGTATACTATATTCTAAGTGTCCGATCATTGTCATAAATGCATAAATAGATATTTATGACGAATAACGTCACTTTGCATAAATATTGGCAGTGTACAGTCTTTACTCGATATATGTCTCAAATATCTAGCCAGTAAAAGTCCCAGATCTATCCCCACTTCTGCGGGGTATACCCCATGGGGGGTTAAGAAGCTTCGTTGACCTTTTCTACGTTCGGCAGTGTTTCAAAGAATAGTATCTTCCATCCGATATATGTCCCTGGCTAGACCCGTGTTGTGGACGTATATCGAGTAAACACTGTAGTCACAAACATGTAACTGATACAATTAAAATAAAAATTATGTATTCCGTTAAAAGATACTTCTTCGGATTCAGAACATGTAAATATCTTTTTTAGAATACTGGCAATTTATTAACTGCGTACATCAAGTGCATTAAACCTTCCACTTCATTATCTCACACGCTTGGTCAAAGTAATCACTTTTGATCTATTCACATGCTCAGCTTTTCGAAAGCAATTTCACATTTAACTGTTAAATTTTACCAAAAGTGGGATTTGTATCATACACTCCGCGAAATTGTGAAAGGTGATTAAAAAATATAATGAAATGCTTTCGTGGGAAATCATTAAATACGCATATTAAGACAACATGTATCAGTTACTTTTAAGGCTCGGTAGGTTTAGTGTTAAAGTAACTTGCAGCGTTATAGGAAATGAATATTTGTTCGCGCGAGCGCAGTATTAATTACGGAAAATAACTCGTGTATAATTTAAAGTATCCGGGTAAAACATGAAAGACATTCGACGCTGAATATAAACGAATTTCATTCGTTTGCGTTCCGCTTCGTTAGAAATGAGGGCGTATTGATACTGCCGAAAAGTTTACCGAAACTTCGTAAACATTTTGCTCCTCATTTGCGATGCGTTCGTGTAAAAATACATCTAAGAGAGAAATATTTTTCTTCCCCCGTTCGAAGAATTTATTTAACGCGCGTGTAGAATGTTTCATAACTAGAATCTTTCTGCATTTATAATAAAAACGAATAGGTAGAATATAAAACTGAGGATATTAAAAAAGTTTTAAAATCATGTTGTACAGTTCTCAACTCAGAACTATTAACGCTAACCGTACCGAGCACAAAATGGGACTGGTACACGTTGTTTTATAAAAATTACAGGAATGAATTTATTTAGATTTCTCGCAATTTTTATAACAATACACGCTTGAACGTAGAAATTGATTTAATAATTTCTAACGGAAGCACCATTGTAATTTAAATAATTACAAAATAAAAAATGTGAAACTGATCGTGGGACAGTCAGTGTGACAAAAAAAAATAATTGTAACTGCTGCATCTTGCGAATAATACAATTTTGCATAAGAATCCACAGTCTCTAACAAATATCACAATGCTGTACAAGTATCGTTCCATGGAAAAATTCATTAAAGATATAAGATAAATCGAGTACGTTGCTATTTTATAAATAAGTACATTAGCGTGCGCTCCAAGACAGCGATCTTAATAAAGTAGATTAATCAGAAGCAGCCAATTAAAGTAATATACCGCGTACAATGTAACCTCGAGTCTCATTGTTTCGAACAATTCTAATTAACTGAACTTCTCAAGCTGCTTATCTAATGTTACATTTTAGTACAAGCGTCGATAGAGTTCCTTCAATTCTAATACAAACGAAGAAGTTATGCAATATTTATTGCAACATTGTGTATCAAATTGGTTAAATTGACGTCGGTAACGATATCCCTTGATGTCTATATAACCGAACCGCTATACTAAACCGTTTTAACGGAACACCGGTCGTAATTAGTCTACGGATCATTATGCAAATTCCCATTTTCATAGATTGTAGCAGAAAAATCGCAACATGGGAAGCAACAATTTCACCGGCTGACAAAATTACGTACAAAAGTATAGATAATACCATTAGTTCTAAACTGATCCCAACGTTTTTACATTTAAATATTTCAATTAAAAATTCATCTAAAAGGAGGCTAATAAAATTGCGTAATTTATTCGCACGGGCTCTGCAATTTAAATGACATTCGCTTCTGCGTAACTGCAAACTGTCGCATGCATTAGCGACTAAATAACGTTACCGTCTTTATTGTTCTCTGTCCCCGTACTTTTAAATTGACACGACCATAGCCGGCTGTAATTGTATACCACGCTACCGTTAACATCGCATCCGTGTTCTGTTATCAAAAGTCAACTCGCATAGTGCTTCGCGTCTTCGCAACCGTTGATAACGCGTATTGTTAGTTCATTCGGTGGAAATTGTTTCACTTACCTTTGCATAATTCGCTTGCTTTTGCCTCGTGTCGGACAACTTTATTAAGGAAATGCTTGCATTCTTTCCACAGGATTATCTCTCAACTAACGCAATAATTTCATAACGTTATAATATTAGTCTGCTTATGATTATCCTGCTCTGTTGTGTCTCTGCAGTTTGACAACCTCGCTCGTAAATTCCACAGAGGAATGTAACGTCGACATTATTTCCAATTAATTTGCACCACCGACTCGCCTCGAATTCTCATTAAATGAACGCACCAGTAGTAGTGTAAATTGAAATATTGTTGCAAAAATTTGTGTTCACTGAGAAAAATCACGAAATCCGGTAATTAATTCGCGAAACGTGTTGTTGTTTAAATAGAATTTGCGATACGCAAAAATGTTATCTGCAGGCTCGGAAGGCATCGTTTCTCGTTTTAGTATTATCAGTATGATTAAGCTGTGATTATATTTAATTTAATACTTGATAAAATGAACGATTCAACTGCGTTCGTGCATTTTCATGAAAAGGCTTTCAGAGCAAAGGGAGGCACGATTGTTATAGCAGATTAGCCTGCGCATTAAAATATTATTCCGGATAATAAACTGACAGCTAGTACTCTGGATAGTAATAAGAGCATCCGCGGTTTATCCAGTCCCTCCCGCGGGAGCTAATTAACGATATCAAATTGATATTTGCATTTTAAATCTTGGCGGGTCTCATTGTTCCTTAATTTGCCTGACGGCGTTGATCGATATGATAAAAATTTAATTGATCGCGACCGGTGGCCACGGGCATCGGCGTTGCCTCTCGTTGACAGATAAGCTAATGTATTAGACAATAAGTTTTTTACATTTACTAACACATGTCGGAACTAATCTAACACTATTAGAAATAAGTATATCTAAACTAATAAAAATAAGTGTTTCACAATGATGTACCGTGACCACTATAGCGTGATTCTGCGCCTCTGAATCGGTGGAGATCTGTTTAAAACAGTGGACGGTAAGATTGACCTTGACCCTTTTCTTCAAGGTCAAATTATTTTATTGCTGCATCGCATAGTACTCATCGCGAGGAACAAAAATCTCACAGGAACCATGGATCTCAATTGAACCGTTCCTCAATTGAACCTACATGAGAAAATCAACCGTAAATATAGAATAAAATTTTTATTTCCGCCAAGAAATTATTAATCTATTGATTTTCGAATTAATTTTGGAATAAATTATTTATTTTTACCAGTTATCACTGGCACGGCTAGTTACCGTCCTCAGCAATACAGAATGCGGAACAGGTGAACAAACGTGTTTCGAGCCCACAAAAGATTTTCCCACGTGCACGCCACGAATAAAAGCTATCATTCGCGAAGGCAGCGATACTTTGATTTGTGTAACTTGTTATTAATAAATAAATGCGTGGCGAGGCGTGGTAACCGAGCCGGTTATTATTCTTTTCAGCCGGTAACTGACAGGTAACAGCATCTCATAAATATTACTACGCCATATTTCAGTCACGCACGCATTTATGGCGATTTTGTCTTGTACTTTACGAGCGAACGACTTTGCCGCGGATCCTTCGGGCTGTATGACTGAACCCCCAAGGAAGTAGTTCGATTAATATATTTCACGGGGCACCGCTCGGCTCCCGTGTTTTCACCGGCACGATCGCGAAAAACACTTTCCTGACACTTTCGAGCACGCGCTCGCCGATCCGAAACGTAAAATGCACAATGCACGGCTCCTTGCATGACCCTCGCACATACTAGTTGCGCGATAAATTCTCCGATTTTTTTATCTACACTTTAATTCGACGACTCGCAGCGTTTGGGGCGTCGTACTTTAAATGAATGTATCCAGTTGCAACGCAGAGGGGAATCTAATGTTTTATGGTATTTAGAAACAGGAATTTTGTATTATTCTCTTTTTAGAATTTTGTCGTTGGGGAGCGTGGGAAATAGACAGGTCTCGTCATTTTTTTTAACTCTCGTACAGTCCTTAAAAATAGTTGCACTATAAATTCTTGCATTTTCCCTTCGCACTTTAATTCTAAATGAAGTCATGTGAAGAATGGTCTCGTGATTTAAATAAGAATACATCATGTTTTAAATATTATAGTATATAGTAGTAGGAAGTGTGTATTATTTCTGTTGTCAAAATGTTTGAAAGCATGAAAAATAGGCAGGTGCCATGAGTTTTGTTGAACCCTCGTGCACTTTTCAAAAATAGCTGCACAATAAATTCTGTTCTTCATTTATACGATAATTCAACAATTACGTATTCTCGTGGCAGTATATTTCAAATGAATAGATTAAAATTCAATTGCGTCAGAAAGAAACGTAACATATTGAAATAATTTTCACACAAAGAATGTTTGAAGGTTTGTACAAAAAGGCAACGTAAGAACTCATTCATTTCAGGCTACACTAATCGTGTGTGTGCATTGATATGTTTTCATAAAATGTTGGTAAAATGAAGATGACAATTTTCCATCGTACACGACGCTTAATTTGATCAAACAAAAATGTTCCATGTTACATTCGGAAACAAGAAGGTCGTAAACTTTTATACCTTCTAAAAGGTTTTTCCTCTCCTAGCTTATGCTTTTCTAAACAAAATTTTGTACGTGGTCATTCGAGAAGGATTATGATTGAACAAATGTGTAAAAAGAAAGGAAGTACTTTTTATTGGAAACGAGGAGAGTCTCGTAATAATTCGAACAATGGAGTCGTATTAGGAACCCACCGCGAAAAACGAATAAAACTTCCGGAAAATTATCGTCACGTTTGATAGTGGCATATTTCGAGTCTTCATGCCTGTACAGTTTATAGCCACCACGAAGAAACGGAGTAGGTGGTTGCATTGAGCTAAGTCTATGAAGAACTATGAACCTATCAAGAACAGACCATCCGGAAAGATCTATCAACTGTGTTTAGGGTCACTAAATAACTCGTAAAATATATTCTTCGCACTTGGAAGATTCTCTGTGATCGATGGAGTGATCCCCAACAACGACTTTCTACACGTAACAAAGCCGGAAAACCATACTGTTTATTCTCCGTATGGTAATGTCAATCGGAAAAATCTTGACGTATTAAAAATGTTGGGAATATTTAAAAAATTCGAAATATTCACAATATTACAAATATTAGGAATATTACAAATATTAGGAACATTGAAAAATTTTTAATATTTGAAATATACAAAAATTCAAAATATTAGGAATATTAGAGATATTCAAAATATTTAAAATATTTGAAATATTCGAAATATTCACAATATTACAAATATTAGGAATATTAAAAATATTAGCAATATTACAAATATTAGCAATATTGACAAATTAAGAATGTTCTAAATATTAAAAATAATAATTTTTAATTAATAACGAAACGAAACATTTAGAGACATTGTTTTCCAGAATTTTAATAATTCTAAAGTAGTATCCTTGACGTTTAAATTACCAAGTACGCCCAGATCTCCTAAGGCATTTATTGCAATAACTCACTGAATAAGGAAGTGGACAAAAACTTCTCATAAGAACATTTGTACAATTTAAATAATTTTAAAAGAATAAATCAAAAGTAAGTTATTTTGACTCGTCTAGTAGTCCTAGTATGAAATTCTTCTGGCATTTTAACCGTTTCGTGTTTCTTCTACTAATTTTATGTCACAAAGGCGCGAAGAAATATTGATCTATCGATGATCATTCAGCATCGATTTCAGCGTTCTCCGGAAGGACGATTACCGATCGTTATCGCCATTACTTTCCATTAATGCCTGTCTTTCGCAACATAAAATATTTATCCGTCGAAGCAACTCACGTTTCATACGCAGTCACGTTCGCCGGCGACATCGAATACTTTTTCTCCGGTTCTTTCACCGGACAATGAATAGTAACAGCAGTTGAGACCAATCTTTCTGCAGTCGGTTTTTGCTAAACGCTTTGATGCTTCATCCTCGGATACATACCACCAGTCACTTCTTCATTCGATCGGAAGATTGAAGTTACCGTTAGAGAAGTTCAGAAACAAGCACCGATACTGCGTCACGTAGGAAATGCGTGTTCCGTTATAGTTCGCAGACATTGTTTCCTGTTTTAAATGTTTGACATACCGAGTCGCAAATAAATTGTGTCGGGGCTCGGCGTTGTTCTTTTGATTGATGGTGTTGCGACGATTGCGACGGGTTTCTCTCTGGAATTCGTAGTGCTTGTGGACGTGGAGTACTTGTTAGCAGGACTTCCACTTAATAATAACTGCGTTATTGTTCGGTTGGGAACCACTAGCTTGACACTTCTTTCATTATAGCTCTTCTCGCGAGAAAGAAGCGTACACAGTTTCATGGAATTGTTTGTACAATTTTGTCGACTTTTTTCTTTCATTATTCTACTTTTTATGAAAAAGTACATAGAAAGTTTCTTTGAATCACTTATACAATTTTACTCTCTCAAATGCCTTATTGCATGCATAATTATTAGGCTGTGAGCTACAGTCTTGGACACCTTATTCATTACACTTCTTTTCATAAAAATGAATACAAATTTTTTTGGAGTTTTTTGCAATATTGTTTTTACGGTACCCTTTTCATTGAGATTGAAATTTTTCTGTCAAATGAATCTGCAGTTTCAGGATCGATAAATAATTGTCTCTAATTTTACACTTGTCTCTTTTGTGATAAATTTTTCTAGAAAATAGCGCAACGATACAATCGGAATGTTTAGTACTTTGAAACCGTTCAAACTTTATATTTTCCTTTATATTTGTGCACTCGATGTTTTTATAATTTGCAAGAAATATCACGACAGTTCAATGATGGATTTTCAACTGTTTAAACCAATACAGTGTTTAAGTCTTAAATTTGAACACGTGGTGATTTTGTAATTTTTACAAAATGAATAGAAATTAAAACAACGCGATGTTGTCGTCGAATCTAATTTTATTGATTTTTTAACATAATGGAATATTGTACACAATTAAAGTGAGACTGCAAGTGCACGAAATTGAAGAGATGATCGAAGAAGCTGAATAAATTTCGCCGTTCTGTACGAAAACTTCGTGGATCAATTTGAGGATCGTTTAGGAGTATTGATAATTTTGCATTTCAAAATGGGTTTATAAATACCGGAAATCTCGTGGTCGGTCGAATCTGAGAAGGGATTGTGGAACGAGTGATCGAGAACGAGGATTCGAGAAATCTCGAGAGTCTCGACGACGTTCACGGAAGAGTATGACAAAAGACGATCCTATAAGGAGCTCCAATAAGAGGAAGGTCCTCTGGTCTTCGAGACCGGAGAGTTCAGCGAGTTCAACAAGTGCAGAGAGTTCAGACAATTCGATACGCGCCGGTGCAAGATCACGGGAAAAATAAAAGATTTACACCCAGGGATCCGTGTAATCGATCCGACCATTACAATAATTTCTCTCGAAAAAATCGTGCACGCATTCCTCGGCAAAAGGCTACTTTATCGCTCTTCGATAATAACCACCGTTGGCTCGAAAGTTTCGTAATTAAATATGAAAATAATATTTTGTAATTTATAGTTCGTTACGGAATATGTAAATGCGAGTTTAAAACTGAAATATGCTGATACACGGCGCTGTTAAAGTTTGTTGAAACGGAGATGACTAATTGTTATGGCGCGCTCGTAGCTATTAAAAAAAGCTTGCTTACAGATCGGGAGTAGTATCTTAAACGTTTCAGCTTATCACGCGACGCGGAACGTAGTATAAATAAAATGGCCGACGTAAACTTTTGGGGCGCCGAGTTCAAAAATTTCTCGGGCCAAAAAGGAAACACTTATAAATAAATTATTTATTATAAACACATTATTACGTATTATATAGGACGACGTATTATATAGGTAGAGTATTATTATATAATTTTTCTGGCCTGATTCGTTGCAAAGCCTTCAATTACGCCATCAAAATTCAACGCGTAGCCATATAAAGCGCGGGGCCGGGGAACGCCTTGCGCTGGCGCTGATACGTAATAATATTTCATACGAGTAATGAAAAGAACGTAATAATAACTGATTATTGTGTAATAAACGAGGCTACGTAAAAGTAAATGTACCATAGAACTTGTGCTTTGATTCAATTTTTTGAATACCTGTTAGCCATTATTATTGCATAAAATATAATACCGAATGATAACGTTCGAGCACTCGAAGCGGAATGAGCCGTTTTATGACAGTATTTTCAGTTTAAATACCTTTGAAAAAGTATCGTTGCCTGCCGCGGTTTTATAAAATTCCTGTTGCTTGTGCATGGAGAGGAGTCGTTCGGAAACATTTCACGAAGGGTTCGCGACGTTTTGAAACATCGTCGAATTGCTTAAAAAATTTGTTGTATCAGAAGTTCGAGATTACGATCGAGAACGCCCGACTCCTCGTTGCACAAGCTTAGCTCCGCGAGTAATTGTCTCGGGGTCCGGAATTTCCGGCATGGAAATCGAGTTAAGATCGTTTGCATGATGCAGCAACAGTCGCGAGCAATAAAAGTAACATCCGATCGACGATATTACCGAAGCCCAGTAATCAAGATAACGAAGGGAAAACTAATAGTAAATATAGTGTATTAGAAATCACTGGGGGTTTCATAGCAAAGGGATACCTATCGGGTGAGCCCTCCACGAAATAAGAAACGCGAACATCTGTATACGTATTATCGTCGCGACTGCTATAAATACCGGTAATAAAAACTAATTATATACCCGTTCGATAGATAAGCCTCCTATAAGACGCGGTACATCACTACAGATTATCATTATTGCCCAGAATGAGCTTATTTCCGCCACGAACAGAACGCACTAAACATAATCGGAGCACTATCAATCATCGTTCTAGGTGGAATTCTTAGCTTAACACTTTTTACATTCGCTCGAATATTCCTTGCGTTCGGTTTTCTTATGTTTATGACAACTTGTTTTTTTTTTAAATGTCGTACCAAATGACACCATTAACACAGCACCTAGATAAACTAACCTCGAAACGAACACAAACATGCAGGGTGTATAAAAAGTAATGGTCATCCGTCCTAGGGGTGAATCTACACCTCTGACACCTCACAGAGAAAATTGTTGTTAAAGTTTGTTTTACATCAACACCGAGAAAAGAAAAAGTTTGAAAAGAACCACACGTAGCAAACAAATAGTTACCAAGATATAAGCCGTTAAAGTTTCTGCAAAATTTGATTGCGTGGAGTTATACGTATAGACAAAAGCCCACTACTACAGTACACCTGACCGTGTCGATGAGACGGAACATAATCGTGTGCGTGCCTCGAGATAAACGAAATTTAACACTAGGTTCACGGGACCAGTCAAAATGACGGGATCTAATATTTGTAGTTTACAATTATTGACATTATAAAGATGCATCCATGAGGAGTTATTCGACAAATTTATTTTTTGGGTATATACTATTTAAAAAATGGATGAAAATGTGGATAGACACGTTCTTGTTATTCTTGTAAAATAATGTAAAATAGTCACTTTTAGTGCTCTGTAAATCTAGTGTTACCATCTACTGTACCAAATCATTGTCACCCTGCCCATTCGGATTATAAATTTAAAATTGCAAAATATGAAAGAAAACCTTGTATCCAATGTTCTACATACGAATACTAAACCTACATTATAAAATACTAATGTAAAGTGTACTTACAAATTTTTCAGAATCGTCTGTTCCTCCGTCGAATCCACGGCACACAATTATTGACTCACGCGTATACGTGCGAATAATTGGACCACAATCACTAAACTCTACACAACACACTTAACGAAATCGTGACAGCGAACGAGATGTTACTCCGACCACGAATAAAATAATACTGCGATTTTCACCGCTTCGCCGTGGGCCTATAAACACTAGATACGAAAACAGGGAATTCCGGGAAACAGGGTCGGCCCCTCTGTCGCCAGAATTTGTTTACCTTGGTTTTGTATCTAGTGTTTATAGAGCCTCAGCGTCTGACCTGCCTAGTATAACCTGACCGTAACACCTCCGTGGGAGCGACGCGGTTAACCCTTAGCACTCGAATGGCGACTGTAAGGGGTGGGCCACTAAAAATTGCAGTATCATTATTCAAAATATTTTTTACATTATTAAATTTGTTTGTATTTAATAAATTACTAAACATTCAATACTCTACGAGTAAATTGCACCATTTTCGTATGTATGGCATGAAAAAATATATATAGAAGGGAAATATTCTAGGTCGAAAGAAATGTTTCGTTCTAGAGTTGAAATGGCTTCGAGTGCAAAGGGTTAAAATCGTAGTATTATTTTATTCGTGGTCGGAGTAACATGTTCTCGTTCACTGTCGCGATTTCTTAAACTGTGTTGTGTAGTGTAGGCTCCGAAAGACAGGGACAATTATTCGGACGTATTCGCGCGAGTTAGCAATAGTATGCTGTGGACCCGACGGAGGAACAGATGATTCTGAAAAATTTTTAAGTGTACTTTACATTAGTATTTTATAATGTAGGCTTAGTATTCGTATGTAGAACATTGGATATTGATGATATGAATTCCTTTGAGGAATTCCTTTAAGCAATGCTGATCTTGGCAACGCATTTCACGGTCATTGAGATGGTTCGAAAGTTCCCTAATGCGAATAATTACTATTATTAGCACAGTATTATTATTAGCGCTCGACTAAATTCATCATATTAATTGAAAAAAAGAAATGGTATCGATATAGAAAATATTTGTCAATGAACAGGGAGAATTAGTTGGAACTATTAACCTTCATAGTGGATTGCAAGGTCGTTGGAATCGTTGAGGAATGGCGAATAATTAGCAATAATGGTTGCATTACGAATTAGTGACTCTGTTAGCACAGTTATGATATCGGGACTGTGCATGCGATGTGCAACAAGACAGAGGCGACAGTCAGTGACTTCTAGAACTGGACCACCTTCGACTATAGGCCACGTGATTGCCCCGGCCCGAGACTCACGATCAACAGTTAATATTGGGTTACGTATTAAGCACGAGTGGCCGGGACCACGGGGTTGGCCGGGATTACTGGGTCGTTCTAATTGTACCAATATAATGTACTACCGGTGGCCTGAATATGGGAATCGTCTTTGCATTCGTTGCTCTCTTATTTAGAGGCGCTGGGCCTCTAATAAGCGAGCTGCCGATGATGCTAAAATGGGCGGTAGCGAGACGGGGGAACGATTTACGGCGATGTTTTACGGCCGCGCCGAGTAAATATTTACAGACATCGTAAACACAACAACAGCAATTAGTTGATGTATTCATAAATTTCGTAAGATTATTATTACGCTGCCCGATGAAATATAACCGCGTCCTAATGATCGTAACGTGCGAGAGTCGAGGGCGCACTGTGACCCGGGCACCCGTATATTTCTGCGAATTCATCCCGACACACGGGGCCGCATTCGCGCGCGAATCTACGCCTGATGATGTTTCCGCGGAAAACAAACTGCCCGTCGAAGAACCTGCACGCGCCGCGCAGACCGCGTTTAAAATCCTATTACCCTCGCCGCTCGATGCCGAGGCCTGTCGGAATCAATTTGCTTAGAACGTGTCAGCGTTCAATTATCCTCACAATGTTTTATAATTGCGATAGACACCGATAACACCGTGCCACGCGTGCGAAAATGTTTTTAGAACACATGTGGAAACGGTTTGGGCTTCTCTACGCTTCAAAACACATTTTTCTTTTCTCATAGTCTTGAATCTGTTCAATTTCTAATAGAAGGATGCTGTTTGTTAAATTTTGTACTGTCGGTACTAATGGAACCGAATGAAAAATGATTTGGAGAGACTAAAAGGTGTATTTGCGTACACCCAATGTATACAGCTTGTCCCAAAAAGGTTGTGTACCCTTGGAAAGGGTGATTCCCAAGGTCATTTGAAATAACTTTTTCCTTTACGGAAACGTTCACCGCGAATTCGTTAAGAAGTTATTAACGAAAAACAAGGACCAATCGGAGCACAGTTACAGCGGACGGACTCCGGCTCGGCCAATGCCAACGCCACGCTCAGCGGGACATGTTGCCGAGGCGGGTCCCGACAACTATAGCCGCGCTCTGATTGGTCCGTGATTTTAATCAATAACTCCTGAACAAAGCCGCGGAAAACATTTTGGTAAAGGAACAAGTTATTCCAAATGTCCTTAGGAATCACCCTTTTCGAGGAAGTACATTCTTGGAGCACCCTGTATATTCAGCAACATTTAATAAAATTAGTGACACACAAAAATATGAAGACACTTCCACAGGAAATTATTCAATAAACTTCTTTATTCAGTCACACATTCTGATCAAAATTACGTAATATCTGATTAAATTCAATCTTGCAATGTTTAAACAGCCACACACTCGTTCTTAATGCTCGATTATTAGACTATTTTTCTCGCGTGTCACATTTGATCCCATCTTACCATTAGGTATTTTTCCACGTGGCTAAAAGCCACCGTATATTTCTCGTACCAAGAAGCACAAGACCGCTCGTAAAACCAAAATAAGCAATTCGCGCATCCAAACCGCATAATCACGTGTACAGTAAAATAATGTTTGATCGTGTATGTGCACGCAAGAATTACGTACCCGTATAGAAACAATTACTTCGCGAATTACGCGTGCAACATAAAATCGCGATGTATTTGTACACGCCGATGTTCCTGATGCTATAAAATCGTTAATTAATTCGCCGATGTCTAAACGTTGTATATAAATTCTCGAAAAACTAAAGTAAATTTTATTGTGCGCTCGAGCAATCGAAATATCGCTCCTTTCATGGCCAGCAGAACCTGCATACCTACATGCCGATGTATCGTTGATCTAGAATCCATTTTTAACGAATTTATGACTGTTTCCACCAATGAAACACGTTTTCCTTGAACCTCTCCGGGGCACAGAAGTTTTTGATTGGGTTTGCGTTAAGGGAATCATACTCGAAATTACAGCAATTAGGCTCGATGGGTGCGTGATTCGATCGCAATTGAATTTCAACGCATTTCAACGCCGTTTCCTCCGAAAGATTATTACCATGTTACAATCCGCAGATTGCAAATGTGCGTGCCTAATTAAAAAATAAAACAGAAGCGGTTACATTTGAAATTAAACAATTTTATTTACCATTTCCCGTGTAGCAGCGAGTCGGACTTGCGATGAAGATTTCAAACAAAACATTAAATATCAATCGTACAATAAATAAACATCCATTAAAGTGAATGTAGGTATACAATAAATATAAATTTTCTTTTCTTTACTGCGATATATTTGGACTCCGGATTTTATTCATTTATGACAAACATGAGTAGGTAAAATTTATTAGGGTGATAAGATTTTGAAAATATCGATGTATTATTTCCCATTTATCAAAGTTATCGAAAGTGAAATGACATTTCGGTTCATCTGCCGTTTCTTACAATCAATGCAGAAGACTTTTAATTAAATTTAATTGAATCTGACTGCGTTTAAGATTAGGAAAATAGTTGATAGTAAGCTTCCTGGTGTGCCAATCAGATGTAAACTTTAATGAACATCCACGAAATTTTATTTTTAGTTTCCCCGGAAGGATGCGTAACACATCACGGTTCAGTTGCATCCAGTTGCATCGAGTGCAACTTGCGGATAGCGCACGGCGCGGATCGACTGGATCGGAAACGTCATCACTAGATCGTAGAAAACAAACTGATTTAACTAAACGAAGTCAGTTGCTTCTGTACAGTTACAGTTATTACAACTGTGAAACCCGTTTCATCGTACAAACGTGATTCGCTGCTTAGTGCTTGCTACAAATGTGTAGTTGATGCGTATAATGCGTAGAACCTGTTGCTCTTAAAACGAGATTCCACTGATTTCTATATATCGAAGGAATCGAGAAGGATTTATCGCTTCCAACGTTGTTTTTTAAAAATACTAATTGGATTTCTTCTGGGAGATGAAAATAAGGGCTTAGTTCACCCTTATGGCGGTAACCGTGTACCCACTTACTATGATTCCTTTACTACTATTCAATAAGGCTGTGCTTAGAAATATTTTTGTGATTGTCATTCTTTGGACAGTGTTCATTTAATTCATAGTTTCAAGTTGAAAAGTTTTTAAATTATTTAGTTGTCGACAAAATGACATTAAAACACCATTATTCGATATTTCTTTATTTTTAGCGTCCAAAATTTTTCTAATAAATTCACGGTCATATCAATAATCTGAAATTGACAATCAAGCTGTATTTTTTGTAACACTATAGCAAGGACTCAGCTTGTTAATAATAACGTTCACACATAGGTACAGATCTAAGTACAACCAATTAGCTTTAACGAAGGTTGTTAAGCTCTTAAGTGTACCGAGTTCAGAATCATGTTATTTAAGAATTAAGATGTTGTTAAGATCCATTCAGCATTCGAGTCACGAAAGAAGTTATGATTTTTGGTTGAAATGGGTAAAAAACAAGTCTGTGAAGACATTCGAAGAGTTTACAAGTATTGTGACACTATCCCCCGATTTATTGCGACACGCGGCGATTCAGTTAATACCAAGGATTTCTTTTTCGATTAAAAATAAGCAGAGAATCGAGGATCGATCTCTCTTCTTGCAGCCGTGAGACGATAAATCCGCCTCAACTCGTTTAAAGACTTAACCAATACCGGAATATTTAATTCTTATAAGTAACTTCCTGTCGGCAGAGACTTTCTCCCTTTCCCGATGAGCCATTATCTTCTTTCCCAGTGGAAAGGGCTATGACCTTATTGAAAGCAGACGACAGCTTGGCAATATTGCGGACTTCCCTCCAGATTTCAAATTCGCGGCTCGACTTTCGACGATCGTTAACCCTCCAAGTGGTTGAATGCTAACTCCTGTCACCCCTCCGGGAAATCGAGATTTATGACGTGTCCTGCTGGTGATTAAGTCACATGCCTAGACTGCGGATTTCAACCATTTGTAACAAAAATTAGTGGATCAAGAGTAAAACCGTATAAACATTTCGGGAATTTAACAATACTATTATTTCCAACATATTACAATTATTAAGGTAGGAAGCAAGTGGCCCTGTAGCTTCTCAATTGCAAAATGTAAGAACCAATTAGGACTTTGGTTATGTTTTCAATGTTTTAATATTCTTAAATTTAATTTTTCCACTGTTTGAAATCACACTCACTCATTTTTGCTATGCATGCACAAACTCTGCAGTCTAGTCGTGACTAACTTTACTTTGTATTTACGTTGGTCCTTGAATCTTCAGAATGATCATCGGTCTATTAGAAATTGTATTATTTAGTTATTATACATCAATTTATTGCAGTTGTACTATTAATGCGTACTAAAGTCTGTACTATAGTGAATCGCAACAGTTGTTTTAACCTTTCATATATTTAATACAATTTTTGTACAATTGGTGGCATATGTTTTTTGCAATATTCTTTGAAAAAATTCGCACCTATCAATGGCAAAAAATCTTGTTGGACGTGTATTGGGGAAGACTCTGTATGTTCTGTAACGAGATTGGTAGTACTGGGTTATTTCATAAGTGATCCGGGTTTTTCGGCGGGCATTGTTATTGTCATTTGATCAGCAATAATTCGCAAAATGTCTTCAACGAACATTTCAGGGATCCCGGAACGAAAATCATCTGTAGAGGGATGTTCACACGTTCCAGGTAACAATAAACGATCTTTTAACACTCCAATCTCTGTAAAATGTCAGAAATCTTTTATTCAAAGAATTTACCTCAACATATTCTCTCCTAGAAAATTGTTACTTTAATTTTACCATAGCTGCTCATTAAATTTGCAAATGGAAATGTCCACCATATTTTCTGCTAAACATTTCTTCAACTATTTTGACGCCACCTCTAGACTATGAATTTTAGGCTATGAAAAAACATAACACGGCTCGGGTATGTCTCCTAGACGATACATGACGCAGGCAGGACCCGTATTATTGACAAAATATCGAAAATTCACTGTACTTGCTTCTTACAAACGATGCCTGACTTCGGAATAAATGCTCAGGTACCGATTAGGTCTGACTTCGGAGTAAATGCTCTTCAACACTTTGACGGCCATCCCAGCAACGCGAAATACTCGATAAAATCAAAGTAATTCATCTAATAAAACACAAATTGAAAAGTCAGGACTAACGACACTGGACCCAACGAATTTGTCACACTGAACACTTAAGCCCAAAAAATTTCTGTTTAAATCTAGACAAATTCTGCAACCATCCCAGCTGGAAAATAAGCCATTGGACAACGGCTTACACTTTAGCGAATACAATGAGGGTGATATTTGACATAAGCTCGCGAGCCTCAGCCACAGCGCAGTCGAAAGGTAGCTGCATACACGGTGCAGATAAGCGGCGCTCGTGACGAGTGCCATTATTTCAAGCTCGGCTGGCAGAAAAACCGCATTACTCGCGGGACGATCCAATAGTTGTGTGTCAGACTGTACTTTATATTCCGAAGCACCGGTATATATTTTACGGGTTGCCCTTTCTGTTTAGACGTCCATAGGAAATCAATAGGCGCCGGTTTAAAGGCTCTAAACTGTGCATGTTAATATTCCCCGATTGAACTGCTCAGAAGGTAATGAAAATTCAGCGCTGCTTCTCGCCTGAAGGGATGAGGATCGAAAAGGCGAACGTAAACACGTCAGGTGGAAAAGATTAGGTTATACCGATTCGATGGCGTTCGGGGGTGGGGGAGGGGAAGCGGAAAAGGGACGTGTAGACGTGTATGTATACATGCACGGACATGGAGAGATACGGACGTCCTCGAGAAGAAACCAATCTCCTTGGCATCCCCTGATGAGTATCAGACCGATTTCATTGTCGCCGAACGTAACGAAGCATCGCCGGAGATCAATTGCCCCGTGGCGGTGCTTTCGCCTAACTCGATTTCGTTTCTACGGCAATGATCGGCCGGTCCGGCACGATATTATGTCATTTATCTTCGTCGCGTCTTCGGTAGCCGATGCCGGGGAGCTCCGGCCTCTTTTATCTGTTTTTCCTATTCCGGTTACCCTCGTGCCAGGAGACGCCGCGCGCGCCGGTTGCCACGGATATACATGTCAGTCCGAACCCCTGCATTCTTCTTCACCCTCGTTGCTTCCCGCTAACCTCTCCTGAAACTCGACGAGACCCTCCACCTACAGCTGCGGGGGTGCTCTTGGCTGCTAGACGAAACCGCCGAAAATTTCTTTCCTGCTACGTGATTCTTGCTTGTTTGCGGTCCACCACGAAATATTCGCAAACGGATGGTTTGATTTTACTACCGAAATATTTCCTATATTATACAGGGCGGTGAAAAAAAAGGTTCGATACTTCTAGGCCCTATAGTGCGCACCGAGAGGAGTAAAAAATGTTTAATTACCATTGGTCCCAAAAGCAATCCTTTCCTTGTGAAATCAACTTTTATCACCTCTCTCAATCTTATGATCATATTACGGTGTTCACTCTATACATGTCCCAAACGCCTAGCCGATAAAAGTCCAGGAACTATCCCCACTGCCGCGGGGCATGCCCCGTGAGAGGCCTCTAGAGCTTCGCTGTCCTTTCCTACGCTCGGCGTGGATCGAAGTGTCTCCTGACCGATATATGTCCCTGGCTAGACCCGTGTTTTGGACATATATCGTGTAAACACTGTATTTAGCTTCTGACGAGAGTCGCCAGACCAGGGGAATTGACTCGAATTGAGGGAGAATAGTTACCCCCTCTCTCTCTCTGCCAGTTCCAGATTAGTCACGTGACGCACGCACGACAGAGGCGAAACGTGTCACGTGACCGGGCCGTGGAGGGGAGCGTCGTAGCAGGGGAAGATCGAGTGTGGAGACAAGTCTTAATCTGGTGACTCTGCTTTGGACACAGAGTTGGTGGTGTATTAGTTCGAGGTGTATTAGTCCGAGGTTGTAAACACGAGAGGTACACGTAAACACAGGGTTGTAAACAGAAGTCGTAGCACAAATCTTCGGTCGTGTCTACGCAGTGCATCCAATGTGTTGCGAAGGGAACCAGTTCTGACATGTAACAGTAATAAATCACAAAAGTTGATTTTACAGGGAAAGGATTGCTTTCAGGACTTAGGGTTGATTAGACATTATTTACTCCTCGCAGTGATGAAAAATCTACCTATTGCTGTCCGTTTAGCTTCTCTGGCTGGAACCTTCGAAAATATCTTTCCTGCTACGGAATCCTTGGTTGTTCGCAGCACGTAACGAAAGATTCGTAAACGAATGACTGGATTGTAATATGTGAAGCATCCATTTACAATCTATCACAAAATATCGATAAATAAATGGTTTAGTTATGATACATGAATCGTTGTAACGCTGACCTATCCCATAAAACTCGATAAACCCTTCTATCGCAGTAGGGGGTGGATTTGGCTTCCAGCTGAAACCTTCGAAAATTGATTTCCCTCTACGTAAGCCTCATTTATTTTCGGTCCATTACAAAATAACAATAAACAAATAATTTAGCTATGATGTATGAATCGTTGTTCTGCTAGCCACACACCTAACATTTAATAAACCTCCCTATTTATTACTATGAGGACATGTTTAGCTTAATGAACGCTTTCCACTATAATCGTTTTCATTCTACCTAATTTCTTGTTTATTTGCAGTCTACCACAACATATGAATAAATACATGGTGCAGCCATGGTATCTGTATAGGTAATACTGACTTACAAATATTTTTCCCACTAGCTCACATCTTCTTTACTTACCAGGAAAGTCAAATAAATAATATCGATTATTATAGGACACTATACAAACGTAATTTGTTTACCTTGAATATTTTATTTGTTTTTAAGGATAGGAAAAATGGAGGAATTTCAAGAAATGATGGGGAAACGTTGCAGGAAAATTTTCATAATAATTGAGATCCAAACCAACAGAATGTCTTCTATAATAACATATAACACTGTATTATAGTATACAATATAATATATAACTATAATATATTAAAATTTGGACAAACATGCTCCTGAAAGGAAATTTTCTGCTTACCGTAATATTTACGTTTTTTTTTAATCAAGCGATGTTTTCCTCTAACATTTTTTGCAATAAAAATTGAACGAGTGATTCAAGGTAATTAAATCACGTTGTTCATCTTGCACATTTAACTCAGCGCATACTTTAGACCATATTAAAAATGGCACATTGTAGAACCATTATGAGACCATGTAACACCATTTGAATCATGAAACGGTCCTGCCAGTAACAATTCACGTTAGTCATTTCCCAAAGTAGCCAAAGTGTATCAAGCATTAAAATTACAGCATCTAATGACTCGACTGGGAAATATTATAGAACACCTTACCACACGGGAATGTCGGATGACACGGCGATCTCCGCGTGCGGCAAACTTCACAATAGTCCAACAAAGTTTCTTTGCACTCGCGTAGTAAACCGCTGTTATAGTCCTACTGAAATCCTAACAATGTTTTGCAAGCGAAAATGTCAGGTTCCGGGATCTTCCGGGCCCGTTGAGAGAGAGAGAGAGAGAGAGAGAGAGAGAGAGAACTTGCTGTTCCGTTTAGCACGTTTCGTTTGCCTCGAAGGTAACTTATCTATATTAATACTTAATAGACACCGTAAATTCATCAGCATATAGATCGCGAATGTATGTACGCTCGCTTATCTCGTCGGATCGACGGTACTCTAGGCGAACTATAAATCGATAAAAGTGATGTAGCTTCTGCACCCGAAGTGTCGCCCACGGGTTCCTTTTCACTTTATAATTTACCTTAATTTCGGTCTACGCGAAAGGAAAGGATAGCCGGCTTCGTTGCGTCCTTATCTTTATTACCTAGATACGGATAATTTCTATGATATTCAATACAATATCCTCGTATTACGTTCACTATCAGATTAACATAAATCTCTCCGCTGTTGATGCGCGTCGCCGCGCATAATAATTAACTGGGTAATTTTTTCACCCCGCAGACTTATCTATGTTTCATATTAACTTCCAAAGTATTTTATGATTGCCGATATCTTACTTTATGCTATAAAGTGTTTCTCTATCGTTAAAAATACTGTAGTTTTACATCGGAAGTTCAGCGATGCGGGATACTGTAGCAGCGTTGCTCATCCAATTGCAAGACTCACAAAGTTAGGTTCAGAAGTTAATGAAAAATTGAAAAGTTAGGGTTGAAAATTACAAAAATCCCCAAGTTAGATTCGGAAATTAATGAAAAATCGAAAAGCTAGGGTTGAAAATTGCAAAAATCGAAAAGTTAGGGTCGAAAATTACAAAAGTCGCAAAGTTAGCTTCGAGAATGAATGATAAATCGAAAAGTTAGGGTCGAAAATTACAAAAGTCGCAAAGTTAGCTTCGAGAATGAATGAAAAATCGAAAAGTTAGGGTCGAAAATTACAAAAGTCGCAAAGTTAGCTTCGGAAATGAATGAAGAATCGAAAAGTTGGGGTTGAAAACGGCAAAACTCACAAAATTAGGTTCGTAAATTAATGAAATAATTAATGAAATTCAGAACTTACCACGGGTTTGAAAACGAGCTCTTTAATATTTCACGAATTTAATGCAAACGTATGAAGTGTACTTACGTGCATAAGTTTTCTGTAAAATTTCGGTACCCCAGTCGTGGAAAAGTAGGCCAACATCTAATTTTACAATCGCATGTCTAAAAGCCTCGAAAATTGTTACTTACGTTATGGTAAATTTCATTCCTCGTAGAACTGCCCCACAAAATTTAAGTTTACGCACGGTACTCCACAGATTTCACTGTTTTTCGTACTTTCCAGTCTTCGCAGTGCTGTCCCACAATATTGTTATTTACGTACGTATTTCGCGGATTTTACTTGTTTCAGACTTTTCTGGCTTTGTACTGTTGCCCCACAAAATTTAAACTCATTTACACTAAAATACGGAAGTATCTGTACAATTTGTTGGTTTATTATATTATTTCGGGTCCATTAGATTGGTATCGATCGGTACGAGCATGAATTCATGAATCCAGTCTTGGCCATCAATATTCGACATCGGTTTCACGTAAAACTTTAATTTGCGGAGATCAAGGTCATTTCAAGGTCATACTATTATACACATCTGGATGTGTATTTCTATTCTATTTCTATTTTTAGTATAGATTACTGAATGTATATTATTCATATCTGAAATAAATGTAGTTATCCATGAAAAAAAACACAGATAACCTTCATAACTCCGGAAAAAATGACCTTGGGAAAAAAATTCTTATCAGATATTCGTCGTTTGGCACCATGCACATTACGTAAATAATATTTGTTGCATTACAATAAGGCGAGAGGTATATAGGTGGCCATACTTAAAAGGGCCACCCTGTATTATTATTATTAGGCTGCAAGTAAATTGTTTACAATGATTGCAAGACACAGGAATCATATAAAAATATATTTCTCTTTTTAATTTTCTCACCCCCAATTATTGTAAATTTTTCAGCGTTAAAAATTTCACGCAATCATTTTAAAATCCATAAAATCCACAGTGTAATTGAGCCATTTAATGCAAAAGCGGTGTAAGTCAATGTTCGTCGTGGTTTATGCAGTTTTCAAGTTTTGTAGACAAATTTTAATAAAGTGGAATCACATAGAATTTTATTTTTAATAGTCATAGCCTATGTAGCCTATGTATCTAAAATACATAAACATCGTACTAAATTCTATCGAATTTAATGATCTAGGATTTTTTGAAAATTTGTATGAGCCAAAATTGCATGAAGTTCCGCAGTCTAATTATTCCACATATATTATGCATTGGTATATTATTGAAATAAAATTGCTAAGTATCCAAAAGGTGTACACACCTTTCAAACATTTCGCGTTCTCGTACTTCGAGCAGAGTGGAGTCACCAGCAGACTATCGAACGAAACGTTTCCCAATAAAACTTCAGTTTAGGACTCGAACAATGAACTGGCTCGTTTAATCTGCCACGCAATCGCGGGGGAGGATGCTACCGGACATCAGCAAGAGTATGCCAGCTCGCCAGGAAAAGCAACGACCTGTCACAGGCGTCGCTTCTTTACGGTGACATTGGTTGCGGGTACGTCTCGCGTCATTTGCTGCGCGAACGACGGCAATCTAATCATTGCAGGTATTGTCAGGCCCGGCTCCCTTGAAATCCGTGGCGACTGTATGTCAATGAGCGCGCCATTAGGCGCCACTGTTCGTGGTCGACCAAGCATTCAGATATGCGTGTCGCTCGCGGCCACATAGATTGATGACAGAGATCCACGATTGTCTCGATAACCGGCGCAATTCCTTGCAGAATTGTCGCGACTCCCACGCGCCCCTCTATGAATTGCTACCCGCGATCGTTCACTTCCGCGACTCGTTCCGCCTCGTAGTGTTCGCGAGCGCGTTCATTTATTTAGCTCGACACCGGCCGCGACACCGCCAGGCTTACTGCAGATTTCCGCTGTCGTTTTCTTGATTGCGTCCCGCATTCGCCATAAGCGCGAACCGCGACTAGCTTACGCGTCTTATCTCGGGATACGCGAGGATCCAGCGGGGATTATTCATTGCACGGATAGCCGACCGAACTTTGACAAAGTGGAACCTTGAATGTGTTACACGCGTGCGAATCCGGAATCAGATTATGTTTTCGGCCCTGTTTGGGACCTGAATATATTGGACCCGTCGCGATATGGCTTCCAGGTATAATTATGTAAAACGCGATGAAATGACGTGCTCGTATCTGATAGTTTAAAAGACATAAAACAAAATAAAATTGTCACATGATTTATGATACAGCGTCCCCTTGAAAATGATATTAATGTCCCATGATTAATTAAGAATTGAGACACGAGTCAATTTATTACTATTTATATTATATTATTATTAAATTCTAGATTTTTGTGCACATTAAAAGATTTCCCTATAATCGTTCCCGGAAAATCTTTTCTAGAAACGTCTCCCAAAAATGTTTCCCAAAAATCATGTTTGTGAAATACGTAGACTGTAATGATCAGTCTGTTCAAACAAAGGAGAATCTGATCGAAGCACCGGGCTGGTAATCTTCGCAGGACAGGCGTACAGCAAGCAAATCCATAAAGATGGCATTCATTTCGTCCGCTTCGAGCCGTGTCTAGCATCATCCGAGCACAGATCCAAGACGATTAGGAACGATTGTTTTAATTATCTCGAGCGCGAATGGATAAACAAGGTGCACTTACGCGACAGAATGAGCGACGCTGATTCACCAAAGCTTTTCTTTTCTTAAGCGAATCCCCATTGCGACGGTATCCTTTCTCGTTAAAATCCTTACGCTCCTTATAATCTATAGTCCGGAGGTGAAACTCGAAATCTACTGTGGTTCTTCTCACGGGTTTTAGTGGGCACCACCTTCTTCCTCGTTCTGGGCGTTCTGAACGAAGCGTTGCATTGACGTCCACACCGTGGTTAAATAAAACATCAGAGAAATTCAGGAATATTGTAATTTTGTTTTTAACATAACAATTAAAAGATGAAATCAATTTTTATTTAACTCCCTCTTCCCCACAATCATCCACAGTCTGCTTATTAGTTTCCTCCAAACCGGAATAATTGTATTTCTTTAGTTGTCGATATTTAGCTATTAACACTAGAACGACCGAGCAATAAATGCGACTGACGTATATTGCTTTGTAACAGTGACAAGACTGTGCCCATTTAGACTTCATACAACTTTTATTGTAATATGTGCTTCAATGAAGAGGTTCATAAAAAAATTTCCAATGAAAACATTTTTACAATTTCAGTAATTGTAAAAGAAAAAATTAGGAATCAGTGATTTTGACTGCTCCGGTCGTTCTAGTGTTAACCCTTTGCACTCGGCGCTATTTTCATGTTAAAACTAAATTTTTCTTCCGTCTTAGAATATTTTCATTTTATTCATACGAAACTGATGCGACTTCCACATAAAATATTTCAATGTTTAGTAATCTATTAAATACAGATTTTGTAATGTAACAAATATTTTGTGATATTTTTTGTAATTTCTTTGAAATAATGCCACAACAATTTCTAGTGGTGCTTCAGAGTCACCACTCGAGTGCAAAGGGTTAAAGGAAACAGCAAGGAAAATCACGAACAACGAAGATGTAACCACCGTATCTGTAAAACATATCACAGAGCAAGGGGTTAAACAGTTACAGTGAATTCTCGATATATGCCAACAACACGGGTCTCCCCAGCGTCATGTATCGTCCAGGAGACATGCTCTAGCCGTGTTATGTTTCCACTCCTCGACGTCCGAGGCCTCTCGAGCTTCGCGGTCCCTCACGGTGGTATACCCCGCGGTAGTGGGGATAATTCCGCGACGTTCATCGTCCAGGCCTAGGCGACATATATAGAGAAATCACTGTATTTCTACTCAAACTCAAAAGAATCGTACCGCTCAAAGAAAATCCAAGTTTTCCGGTCAACGACGCTGCGGCGGGTCGAGGGTGCGAGACACATTGAGCGTTGGAGTGTCTTCTCGAACAATAATACATCCTGTGTCCACACAATATCCTATCAGACGGTGTACACACGTTTCCCACACATTTGCCGACGCGACGAAGACAAATACCGCGCGCGGGGAAAAGTACCGAAAGAAGGGACGAGGCTGATAAATACCGGAAAAAGCAGATCTCCGGCGCCGGCGGGGGGGGGGGGGGTAATGTAAATAGCCGGTGATAATTAGACGAGCAAAGCCGGCGAGAAATCTGGATAAAATTGTTGACGAAACTTCGACCGCGCCGGTGCACAAAGCAAACAGTTGAAGCGCGATGAATGATGGGGGAAAAGGGAAAAGGGGAAAACGGAGCCACGGGGGCCGAACCGGTGGCCGACGAGTGACCGACATGCCGGCCCCGAGTACGTAAACTTTGTTCCTGACAAAAAGCCCCGGTTTATATAGGATGGGAACAACAACCGGGTGCCGGGGAAAAAGTATTCAACGGGAACAAGCGTCGCGACGACCGCCCGTCGAGAACGGCGACCGCTGTCGCCGCCACAGGCATCGCTACCAACCATGACAACGACCATATTTTTCAAAGTGTCCCGGCTTCGTATCCGGGGATACCTTTGCGAGAGCTACGGGGCGGCTACCTACGCGGGCCTCGGTGTGTATATTGCCGCCGTGATAAAGGAGACCTATCCGTTTTTGCCGAACCAGCCTGTGGAAATAAGCTTTTTCGAACGCCGTTGCTTTTCCTCTTCCCTTCTTTTCCCACCCCTTCTTTGTCTCGCTTTTCCTTTCGTTGCGTCGCGTTCTACGAGCACGACCGATTATTTTCCTCATCGACGATCGGAAACGTGTCGCGATTTAACCCTCTGCACGCTTACGTCATTCGTGACTCGTAGCGGCGCGGATAAGCTCAATACGTGCAATTTTATTCCGATACAAGACCACGCTTTTTATCCCGAAATAGGAAAATCGCTATCCCCTTTTTTTCTTCTTCGTTCGAAATACGGCGAAAGCCGGTCCCCAGCCATCGCCTTATATCGAAGGAGAACTGTAGCGAAACAACGGCGTGGGTCAGAAATGACTCCGGCATAGGCCTAGCAGGAGTCCGAGGGTTAAGGGCGGATTCTCATCTAATCCAAGAAAATCGACTAATATTTAAAGTTTTTTTTTTGTAGAAAACTATTAAGCTATAGAAGTTTCTAATTTTTTCGGTACAAAGATGCATCCAAAAACTAGTACAACAAATTTCGTATTGGTCTTTTTATCACTGTTATGTCAAGTTGTATACAGTTGTTGCTATTCTCTTCGGCAGTACAACCACTATTGCATAATAAAGTTTTTCTAAAAGTTATAATACAAAAACTACCTTTCGTATTATTCTACATTATGTCTCGTTCCGCAACATTGTCTAACCGATTCGCAGATTAATTAAGAAACTGAAACGCAGATTTCTCCGTCGAAATAATTCGTCGAAAAGATTCGGTCTGGTCCAGGTAATGTACAAAGGATTCGGAGTTGGTTATTCGCGAGGGTTTCATTGCGAAAACATCTATTTATTAGAGTGCGCAATTGTGTATGCGCATAGCTAACAATATATCTCGACTTTGCGAGGACTCGTTCTCGTCTTTGTACAAATGGGCGACTGTGTGTCGAAACGATAAGGGTGCCGCCTATATTAAAAGCAATTTTAGATGCGCTCCTTGAAAACCGTCCTATAGAGGACTCGATCTTTTACGAGAGGGCGAGAGAGAGAGAGAGAGAGGGGGGGGGTGAGGAGAGAGAGGACAGAGTCAAGCACCGCATAAACTTTTTAATCATATTTTTATGAATCTAATTTTTCTTTAGCACATCGTTCCGCTCGCCCGTTGTACTTGACCTTTATAGTATTCCAAAAATATACAGCTGCTTTATGTTCGTTTCGCGCGAGCGCGCGATCTCTCTCCGCGGAGTTTTACTCGGGACTCGAAAGGTACGTCATTTCAGCGCGTTTGTCCTCGCATAGAAACACCCTTTTACGATTCCACGGAACCCTGTGAATCACCCACGGGAATTCAAGGTTTTATAGACCTTTTGCTACACAAGCGAAGCCGCTTGGACCAGAAAATTACGTGCCGCCCTGTGTATTTCCACATTCAAATGGAATCTTTAGCGGAAACGATTCGGCACCCGTCCCGTGTAACCAGTGGCCCGGTGACCATGAACGCTTTGATATCTCGACATTGATGACAATCAGCGTTCCTCAACTTCGCTCACCGCTGTTGGGTCGTTCGAGAGAAAACTGCTTAGATCGAGCTTGCGAAACAATGGGATCACTGCGTTGTGACCGAAAAGTTTGATCTTCGGACTTCTGTAGCTTCGTGTCAAAATGGATTACGATGTTTCAACTGCGTTCATCTCGAAGACGGAAGTTTCTACTTTCGCACCCTTGAAATGACAGTAGCCTCAATTAAAAGACTTGCTTTTGTGATAAAAGGAAACGAGGATCTGTAGTTGACTTCCTTTGTTTGAAATTTTGTAAATTGGAACGACTCTACGAGCTTCGTGTAACAATGGATTATAATGTTCTGTCTGTACTCATTTTAAAGACTGAAGTCTCAACTTCCACGCCCTTGAAAGCCCTAAAAGAAAAACATTTGTACTTCAAGACTATCCGTTTATACCATAAAGAAGCCATATATTCAATAGTTACTCTAAAAAATTCTTAAAAATTATTCGTTTCCATTGTCGTTACACAAGGAGGTTAAACTTCACCATGGCAACCCAGAGATTTTTAACTTTTTTTTACATAATCCTGTAGATTTTGACTAGATAATGCCGAAAAGTCCAAGTTTTAACGTTAGGAATTCACTGGTTCAAAAGTTATGCGTGTGTAAGGTACTCGCCATCGCGCGTAGGTCTTTAAAAAAAAGTTAAAAATTTCTGGGTTGCCAAGGTGAAGTTAAGCCCGCGAGGAGCCCCCCTTAAAGTATAACCAAAAAATCGAGTTAGGCTGGTTTCACTCACTTGAAGCTTCCGTGTATTCGCAACTGTTTGGCGCAACACGTCGAGCGCCGAGTGATGCATGAACGAGAGAAGCCTAATTGATCTGTTGCATGGTCTGTTTCAGGGCGGTGGTGACGGCGGTGTCCTGGCATCCTCAAGGCACCTATCTGGCATCGGTGGACCGAGCAAAAACGGTGACGGTGTGGGGCGATCATGTTTGATAGGATGAGTGATCCCGAAACGGACGATTGTTTCGCGCGCGGAGGTCGACGCGTTCTTTTGTGCCGGGGTGGACGTTTACGGAGCTGAAGCAAAAACTCGGAGAGAGAGAGAGAGGGAAAGAGAGAAATAAAGTAATACAAAAAAAAAGAAGCAGGGAAACACATTCGCAGGAGTACGACGCCACAAAGGACAGGCCGACGCAGGATAATGAAAATCAGTGGCTGTTCGGGGCTCCGTCGGTTTGCGAAAGACACCGTGTCGTGGATTCGAACACGGTAGGGGTCTATTGTACATAAAACCACGCCGTTCTCTCCCCTAAAGGCTGTCGGGAACTCCTTTCACGTGGGGCGACCACCCCTCCTACCAACCCCCGCGCACCCGCGAAATTCAACAAACTTGTGGTTTAGTTACTTTTATTTTTGAGATTCACCGTATAGAAGATCGTTCCACTGGTAAGAGACTGTTCCCGCGTTCCAATCGTCTGTGCCGGGAGACCGATCGTCCCTGTTTCGCCCGGAAAATAACGAAAATATACGAAACGTTTTTTTACGCGCCACTTCGTTCGGTTTTTTGTCAAATGCACCGTTCTTTCTACATATTTCTGTCAATCCTCGCGTGCCGTTCGAGCGACCGTTGCAATTCTAGTCTCGATGCTCAATCGGTCTCGAAATCAAATGCAAACCCTGCACCGAAACTGCATAGAGGGTAACTGCATCCGTGGAATCCCTAAAAACGAACAATTTATTTAACCCTTTGCACGCGAAGCTACTTCGATCGCAGGATTCCAACGTTTTATCCGATCTAGAATAATGTTCGTTGCGCGTAATCTTTTTCGTTTTGTCGATAGGATGTTCAACGTATAATTATTATTAAATTTACTAAACCCCTTCTCGTATAATAACGAGTCAGACTCGTGGTGAGGATTTCAAGAAGACCTCGGGAGGACTATTTTTATAACTATACAGGATGGTCAGAAATTGGCGGTACAATCGGAAAGGGTATATAAAAAAATAAGTGGAAAATGTAGAATAACATTTTTTTATATGAAGGCTTTGTTTTCGAGAAAATGGAATCTGAAAATCCGATGAACGCGCATGCTATTGAAGCGGGAATCGTTTGACGCGTCTGATCATGACCGGACGATTCTACTTCTTACAAATGCTATGCACGCGAACTTGGCGGATTTTCAAGGTCAATTTTCTCGAAAACAAAGCGTCATATGAGAAAATTTGATTCTATATTTTCTACTTATTTTTTTCACGTAGAATCACCTGCTTTCCGTTTGTACCGCCAGTTATTGACCACCCTGTATAATTAATGATCTTTTTATAGCATTCACCGTTTCATTTGCCAATCCTTTGAAACATTGAAGGCACTTCTCGTAAACAGTCAATTTTTCTATTATTCCTGATGTAGAAATTGTTTTACACTACATCATAGTTATTTTTATTAGTGGAGGGAGGACTCAGGAGAGTCAGTTTTGTGCAAAGGGTTAAAATTGAATCAAACTACTTGAATATTGTTTGTCGAGATGGCGAGACCAAAAACAGTTCGATCAAACTAAAAAAAAAAAAAACGTATAAAATTCTAACCAAGCTATTCTTCAAAATTTTCATTCGAACATGCTAATGTTTGGATACGGGATGCTCTATGGTATAAGAAGCATTACTAGGTTGTAACATACGCAATTTGTTGATACTAGATTAATTGTTATATTTCTACGAGGAAAAGTATAGCTAGAAATTAAGGTTTCGAATGAATCCGAGCAGTGTAAGAGGGATCAAACAAAGTACTCGTTGAACAAAGTTCCCCTTCCTCTATGGTTCGATGTACGTTTGCAACAAACGACAGGACGCGCACAATATTATTATTCATAATTTCTCTTGTAGATTAAACCCCGAAAAAGTCTTTGTTTCCGCGAGGCTACGAATTGATTTCGTCGACGCGGACGATCAAAGCAACCGCGCGATGTCGAGTCTACTCGTTCGTCGTAAGTCTGATAGAAATAAAATGGAAGTAGGTGTACTGATTAAGCGAAGAACCACAATAACAATAATAATAATACCGAGTGAATTGCATTGTACAAGGTTTGTTTGGTTCAGTGTACCGTGTAACCTGTTACATTATGCTGAACGTCGTTTTCGGTGTATGCTAATTAGACTGCGGATTTCTCAGCGAAATCAAAATTGTCCGCGCCTGTCGCGAGAACACAAAAATTACTCAGGGATGTCTTACCTCTCTAACGCATTATATACCGGCGACATAAACAAGTCCGCCCCCTTCCCCCAGTGACGTAATCTAATAATTTTGCTTGAGACTATTATGTAATAGAAGATTTGTAAAGCTTCCTTTCGGAATTGCACCATCATTGAAAATTCTATCAATAGGCTTCCGGTAGTTTCAGTGTTTAGAATTTGAGTGTTTACTCTATATATGTCCCAAATGCCTAGCCGATAAAAGTCCTAGAACTATCCCCACTGCCGCGGGGTATGCCCCATGATGGGCAATGAACCGAGGCCTTTACAGAATCGCTATTCTTTTGTGCGGTCGGCGTGGATCAAAGAATAGTATCTCCTGTCCGATACATGTCCCCAGCTAGACCCGTGTTTTGGACATATATCGAGCAAATTCTGTACTCTTATATTCCTTTAGTCTTTAGTATGGAATATAAAAATTGTCTCCAACAATTAGAAGAGAGGGGACCTAATAATTAATTTCTTCCATTAATAATTTTAATGGATTCTAAATAGCGTACTAGTAATACTAAATTCATCTGATGTCTGTTCTATTTTGTGTTTCGCCTACGCATATTTGCCATACTTGCAGCAAATCCGCAATCTAATGACAAGATACGTTACAATGAGCTGTTTCATGTTAGGCAATCATCAGTGTGCGCTACACTGCCAGTGTTTGTTAACAACGCCGAGCGAATCGGTTCTTGCAAAATCTCAAACTCCTCCCTGCAGAGTCCATTCGGGAGAAGCTGGACGAAGCGTGAGTCAATTTTTTAAGGTGAATAATAATCTTTCAAAAAATTTTTAAATAGACTCAGAAATAGATTGGAAAGGTATACATTTAAATTATTTAACGTCTCCACTGAAACTGTTCGTCTTATCTAGATCATAACCACTGACAACTTTAATGCGTTCGTTTCAAAAACGACTGTAGTTGAAGCGAATTTTACTTTCTCCCGTGCTTTCTTTTAGCTTCACCAAAAGTAATAAACTTAATAGTCCGTACAAGAAGCTGGCCGAACGCTATAAACATTCAGAGCGGTCAGAAAAGCGTAAAACCATACGTTCAACTATCATTTACGATTTAGAGAACCGTGATATCCTCGATTTCAATCGTTTCTCCAATACATCACGCAGTTAATCTTATCTTAGCACCTTAAGCTGTTTTGCTATTAATTCGTGCAGTAAAATTCGCCATCAGTAAGCTCGGAATTAAACACCGGAAGCGTATAAAAACTTCAGAGTAGCCGTGGATTTGATTGTACCTTTGTCGCGGATCTTTATTCGAGATTAAAATTTTCTATGTTTGGAAGTGGAAGATTTCCTTTTTTTGATCATTTTATCAATGAAAAAATCCTCAACCCGCGAACTCCAAGAATTATGAAATTTTAGGGACACGTAGGGGTGAGATCATCCCTTGAAAATTTAAATTAAATCGACCTTTACTATTTTTTGATTTTGTTTTCTAATTTTATAAAGAATTGATGAATAATTTACCAGGCGATAGCCCTCGTTAAAAAGCACAACTTTTGTCGGAAAAATTGTCTCCTATCCCCTATAGTTTGCAAGTTATTACGCAAAATTGAAAGATAAAAAATAAAGTATTTTCAAGGGTCGATATCAAGCTTTAACACTAGGTTTACGGAGCACTAAAAGTGACTATTTTACATTACTTTATAAAAATAACAAGAACATGCTGCTCAAATTTTTAGCCACTTTTTTTTAATAACATATACCTAAGAAAATAAATTTTTAAAATAATTCCTCATAGATGTATCTTTAGAGTCTTAATAATTGTAAATTAGAAATACCAGAACCCGTCATTTGACGAGTCCCGTAAACCTAGTGTTAAAGTGAGTTTGGACGGCAAACAAAAATCGCATAATGTAAGCCTACATATGCACTAGATATCTCCAAAGTTTCATAATTTTTTGAATTTCCGGATTCGAGATCATTCTTCGTAAGTCAAAAAATTCAATGCTGTCATGAAAAGACTGCGAATTTTATTCATTCATAACAAAAATGAATAAACGAAATTGAAAAGGATGGACATGTTTCAAGGATTGGAAAATGCCCTTGTATTGGGTTCGGCTTTCTAAAACGATTAAACAAAGAAATAAATTTCTATATAGCCTGCAATATTGATACAGACAAATTATTAATTCGCATAAAAATCCGCAGTCTAGTCATAAATATACAGTCTCAGTCAGTAAGAAATACTACATAAAATAACACGGATTCTGTTGGTTGTATCGAAAAACTTTTTATTGCATTTTGTAGCATTTTAAGGGACGCTCCGAACGAGTACAGTTTGACTTTTGCATATCTCATTTTTTCTGAGATATCAAAATAACCGTTTCAAGGTCAACTCAAGGTCATCATATTATGGGTCGATACCATGCGACAACATGGTGTTACGGTTGATATCTCGGAGAAGATGAGGTATAAAAAAATAAAGTTGTACTTACTCGACGCGATCTTTAAAATTCTGTACAATCCATTGAAAAGTGTTTTGATACAGCCAACGGATACTGAGTTATTTTAATTAGTAGTTCCCGCTGACCGAGCCTGCAAATAATTCTCCGTCTTACGCTTCTACGATTAAAAATTAGAAAAACAAAGAAGCACAGGTGAAGGAGCAAAACGTGCTGCGTTTCGGGTGTTTATTCAGTCGGAAAAACGCTCTGTCCAGCATTCCCCGATTTCTCCTTGAAAATTGGATTTCCAGAAGCTCGTTGTTACCAGTTTGGAGTTTTGCAGGTATCGTTTCGCCGTGTTCACCGTGAAATTCGAACGACGGTGTGTACACTGCGTTCCGGCGGCGGCTTACGTCGACCATTGTAATCGAATACTCTTTCTTCGACCGTACCTTTTCCGTGTGTTACTCGCGCTTTAATAGTTTACCAGTTCTCGAACCTGAAAAACAGTTCGCCACACCGCCGTACAGCACAATAATTAACAAAGCGACTGCTAATCTGGACCAGTGATGGGCGGAGCGTCGAATGCTTTTGTAATCAGAACATGTGTATCGAATACGTAAACCGATTGACTAATATCTTGCCATTTTGTACTCGATCTTGTTATGGAAATGCTTCTGTTATTTTTATCTATTACGAATTAAAAGTAAATCCGCCCCCCAAACTTACGAATATGATTTTCGGATTTGGCGGAAATTACAAGCTCCCATGGTATTAGTAGAAAACTTTCTTACCAGCACACTGAATTCTGTTTATTAGTGAGAAGATGAACATTTCAACCATAGAGCTTTGAATTTTGAGCTCTTAAATACAAATTACAGAAATATTTCTCGCTCCATAATATGATCGAATAACAAATACCAAAGTATTTGTCAACTAATTTATACATTCAACACAAGTATTTTAATAACTAGACTGCATATATTATATAAACGAAGAACAAGTTCAATTTATCAAAAAATATGGTAAGAACAGAATAGAGGTGTCTGGTAGTGTTCGTTACGATACATGCTTTCTGGCATTTGAAAAACGTATAAGTACAGTGAATTCTCGATATATGTCAACAACACGGGTCTTGCCAGCGTCGTGTATCGTCCACGAGAATACCCGAGCCGTGTTATGTTTACACTTCCTACGGGGCATACCCCACGATAGTGGGGATAATCCCGCGACATTTATCATCCAGGTCTGCGCGACATATATCGAGAAATCACTGTCCTATGAACGCATAAAGATCTGCAGTCTAGCGATGACATTGAATCCACTATCTAAACACATTTCGCATTCGAAAACAACAAATGAATTGAAAATTGACATTTGTCATTCGAATATTTTTGAAAATGCTCTTGGCCCGTCGCTGGATCTCGACGTCTAGAGGTAAGATCGAAAATGGTTCTAAAACGTGATCCACACGGGGATTCGCCGGCAGCGATCGCCAGCGACATACAAACGAAAGAAAAAAAAAACGGAAATATGCCAATTTATATAGCTTTTCATATTTTTGATACTTACTTAAGTTAATCCGTTAATTCGGATACTCTGCACGCATTCACGATACTGGATACGGTCCGACTGTCGACGATGGATTTCGTTTAGTTTGATTGGCTCGCGCACGAGCGAACCGTCAAAGTCTCGTTTCGCGAAAGTTCGTTGATCGTTCGTTGTAAACTGTTAACATGAAGTAATCCGTTGATGTAACTCGGTTCTAAACTGTATGTGGTAATGGTGTACGTGTACGGGATCGTCGCGATTAACATTTGTTTATCATAGAGGGAACGATAACGCTGTAACGAATGATATTGTTAACAATGTAAGTTTTGTAAGTGTTCGAGCGCAGGATTCAAATACGGATTCTATAATTTTCGTCGTGATTGTCCGCAATCAATTTCTACGATGTTCAATCGGTTCCTGAAGAAACGCGTCGAGGCACGATCTCGAACAATAATACAGAAAAGCTTTCTGATTATTATTCGTTCGGTCTCGTTGTTCCGTTTGGTATACGTTGTTATTGGCGTATTAATGAAGAAGGTTTATTGTTTGCGTCCAATTTACGTAATTACTTTAACATTGTGCACGTCGCACAATTATAATCTTGCATTATTCTAACCTTAATATTCATTTCAACAGGAACGTTGTATACACTGTTCGCACATGTAAATATGTATTAAACGTTTCCTTCTTGTATTTTTTAAAATATTATGTGCATTCAATTAATTCCCCCACCATTCCCGCGCGTTAAATAAAGTTTAGGAATTCATGTTTAGCACTTTGAGTACCACAATATGAAAGTGCAGTAAAGTCTTGATCTAAGACCAATTCTCGGGTCCGTGCTGTGACATAGATCGTGTAGGGCTACTATTTTCTTGTGACAGCGTCTACCGCGCCGAACGTAAAAAAGGACAGCGCACTACATACCGTCAATTGAACCACTAAATACAGTTCAAGTTATATCGTCTTTAGCCTCATATTAATAAAAAAATGTCGCGAATAAGTTGGTGAAAATCCCATAAAACTATAATAAAAAATAAATAAGTTTTAAAAAAGTTTCGTGGCTCCTCGCAGGGTATGCTCCTCAGTTGGGATAGGCGAACTGACTAAGATCGTGTAGCTCCGTTCGGCTTAGATCAAGACTTCACAATATTTGTTTAGATTTAAAAATAAATTTTTGCGCTAATGCATACTGTGTACCATAGCGCGATAAGTTTAATTTAACGTTTAAATATTTTATTTCAGTAAATAAACTATTTTAATTGTATTAAACTTTCGAGGTTGATTATCAGTCAAACTGTTAATATATATTTTAATACAATCTCGATTGTCCAAATTTGTGATATCTAAATTTTCTATTATCCGAACATGTTACATGCAAACAGTTAATTCTTAAAATATTCACGTACAGCACAGTGTATTGTATAAATTAATAATGGTTTAGCATAGTAACAACGTAATTGTTTTATTAGTCGAACATACAGATTCTCTTGATTAGTTTGAATAATCGATGTTCCACTGAATTATACGATATTATAGAATAATATAGAAACTATTGTCACATCGCGGTTCACCGGAGCAGATCAATTATTTCAATGGCAGTAATAATTTGCTTCTAATCTTCTGTCATATTTTTGCAAACGCCGAATACATTTGCAATCTGGTGTGCGTGCTGAGGTACGTCGGAAGTTTGCGCTGAAAGTTCCCACGATCCAATTATTTCGCTTTGCTTTAATGGAAACACGGTACGTATAGAAACCTAGAAACATTCTATGCATGTTTTTCATTTTTATGGAATCCTTTTTCAACCTGGCATTGTCGTAGCAGGCAAAAAGTTTCTTTGTTGCGGCCGAAGGACACGCTTCCACAGAACAGGTTGTTATTCGAAGATTTTTCTGGGCAACTTGCAAAGATCTGAGAACGCCGCGAACCGTCTCTCTTAAAAATCCCGAATACACCATCCCCGTTCCGAGAATGTCTCGATTCACCATGAAGCGAAAGGCTGTTTCATAGTAAAGAAACAAACCACGCTGTACTTTATCTTTTGTTCCCCTTTCCGCGAGTTTCCAAAGCAAACAACAAACATTCTAAATAAGTCATCGTCTAAAATCGACATTTTCCCCGAGCCGTTCACTGCCTGTCGAATATTCTTTACAACCGTGAGCGTTTCGAGACATTTTTCGTTCTGCGTAAAACCGCCATTGTCAAAAAATCCCCTGTAGAAATATATTTTACATTTTTATTACAAAACACTCAACCATTCTTACATTAAATAAATTACTACTGCTCTGCAATCAACTTGAAATCGAAATAAAGGCGATTAATGGTTCCATTAGTTCCTAAACAAAATAAATAGTTCTAACCAAAGGGTCCATTAGTTCCTAAATAAAATAAATAGTTCTAACCAAAGGTTCCATTAGTTCCTAAATAAAATTAATATTTCTGATCAATGGTTCTACTAGTTCCTAAACAAAGAAACAGTTCTGAAGAAAGGTTCCACTAGTTCCTACACAAAATAAATTGTTCTAATCAAAGGGTCCATTAGTTCCTAAATAAAATAAATAGTTCTAACCAAAGGTTCCACTAGTTCCTAAATAAAATAAATAGTTCTAGCCAAAGGTTCCATTAGTTCCTAAATAAAATAAATAGTTCTAACCAAAGGTTCCACTAGTTCCTAAATAAAATAAATAGTTCTAACCAAAGGTTCCATTAGTTCCTAAATAAAATTAATATTTCTGATCAATGGTTCCACTAGTTCCTAAACAAAGAAACAGTTCTGAACAAATGTTCCATTACTTCCTGAATAAAATAAATATTTCTGACGAAAGGTTCCATTAGTTCCTAAATAAAATAAATATTTGTGATCAAAGGTTCCATTAGTTCCTAAATCAAATAAATAGTTCTAATCAATTTGACCCAAAACCGAACCTTCGCTTTCAACTGTAATTTTTCCTGTTCAAATATATAAACTAATTGAACGCCAAAAGTTTGTGTACGTTGCTCGCGAGTTAAAAATTATTTTCCAGAATGAAATCATCAAACGTGGTCCAATTTATTTCTGAAACTATGAATTTCCCAATTTCCAGAACACTGTATATGATATTACAAGTTCCTGTCAACCTAACTGTATCACCAAGAGATAATTTATTTTAGCAGAACTTGAATTGATTAATAGCACACAATTGGTCGATTGTTTGCCGTTTCCGTAATATTCGGAGGGAAACGCGATCACAGCGACACGTAGAACACACACGGATCCATTAAACAATCTACATTAGAATAGCACGCATCAATGAACCGTTCACAGCTGCCACAATAACGATCTGACAATTATATGTGACGTCGGAAAACATATCCACCCGTGTACAATTGTTTCGTTCACTATTAACAACACCGTCTACGTGTACGTGTATGTACATACAACGTCCAGCCCTGTTCCCGTTATTCGACATCTGATTGCTAGTTGACACACAACAACAGTTTTATTTGCAGGAAAAATCAATTCCGTACGGTTGACGGTGCAATTCTACCGTTCACGGCTACCAAACAAGACGACTTGTTAACTGTTGCGTCGGTTGTGCCAGCTTATACATACGGCTCAAGTAATGTCGCAGTATCTAACTTCGATACTAACACCATCTAGACGGCGCTGATTACCTTCGCTTAATGCGAATGGTAAACAACGCTTGCGCAAGATGCTAACTCAAACTTGAACGCTTGAATACCCTTGATTTCTTTAATGGTATCGAGAAACGTCACAACATTCAAATTTAATGGTCGACTTATAATAATTAATATTTTTGCTTTAACTTTTAACACGTATAACATTTGAACCAATGATCTCCTGGGATTAAAATTTGGATTTTCGGCATTTTTCCGCCAAAATCTACAGGACTGCATAAAAAATAGTTTAAAATTTCTGGTTTCCTGAGACAAAGTTTATCCAATTTAATAGCAAGCATTCATACTCAGAGGTTGAAAATAAAGTACTTCTTTACGCCTTTCTCAAACAAGGGAATTTCCAGATTTGTTTACAAGGGTGAATTTATCATAAAAATTGACGAATTAATCCTAAAATAAATGGCTGACGATCATGCTTTAACAAAGTTTAGACAAAATAAAGCCACTCACCGTCATCACAGGATTAAAACTTGGAGAAAGAACACGCTGAAGCGAACCACAGCCAAACTTCATCGGATTCATACTCACATACTCATGATACAGGGCGGTGTACAAAATTCGTCGCATCTCCTGAACGAAGACAGACGGATCATATGTTTACCCGAACTTTTCTCATTGTTTAAAGCCGCACAATGACCTCCGGAAGTGAGTCGCGCGGTGTTCTGCAACAACACACGCGTGTATAAATTCTCTCGAACAGCAAACCTCGATACACGACGGCGATACACACGGTGATAGTGTGTTGCCTCCTTTTTCTGTAGTCGCGCACGCTTATAATATATCGGGCATAGTGAGGCATAATAAGTCCAAGCAACACAGAGAGTTGCCTCCTCGCTGGCCGTATACGTACATGTATCCAGGGATCCCCCTCGCAGTATTCGACTACATATAGCCGCGGCGTGTATCTGACAGTACCTAATGTGCTTTCAAAAGCGCTCATTAGTCACTGAAATGCGGTCGCGAAGTGACAACTCGCACGTGGAATATTATACGGTCGAAGAACTTCCGTTATGCCGTATCGCGCGAGCGTTGCACATCCTCTTCGCGCATGCACCGCGCTCGCGTCTCTCTGTTTCTAACTTTCGCATTATACGCCCTTTGTCCGCGATTCGACAGTTTCGACAGTTTCGCAATGGAACGTGAGAATGCGGCGAAGCGGCCAGGGAACCCGCTTGCAAACGACGTTAAAGTTCGATCGAACGGCCGCATCTGGGCCACCGAAATTTTTCTCTTTCGTGCACGTCGACCGCCGTATCCTGCAGGCCACGCCACCCTTGCCGGTACACGTGTGCAACCTTGTGTACCACCCCCGCACGGCCACACGTGCGCTACACCCCCGCGGTTTGCCGGATAAACATTCCGATCAATTATTAGGGGGAACCCATAAGTCAAATTATTTTGAAATCTAAAACAAACTTTGTAGTAAATTCGGGTTTTTATTTCTTAATTTATTATATAATCTCCATCATTATCAAGGACAGTTTGCCATCTTTCCTGCAAATTTTCAATCCCCCTCTTATAGAAATCCAGGGTTCGTGAAGCAAAATATGACTGAAGGTGCCTCCTTACATCTTCTACAAAAGTGAATGTATTATTTCTTAAATAATGCTCCAAATATCTGAAAAGATGATAGTCAGAGGGTTAGAGAAAGGATTGCTTTTAGTACCTATGATGATTAGGCATTTCTTACTCCTCACGGTTATCACTACAAGGTCTATAACTATCGGACATTCTATTAAATGGTTACAGGCTAGCGTGTCTGTGCATGGCGAGCCCTTTCTACTTGCTGTGTATACTAGTGTACGCGCTCGACAAATTGTAATTATAATCTTCTATGTAATATACGAATTTTATTCGTCGTAAAGTAAACGACAATTGTATCTTAATCAATTATATATTTGCCATTGTTTGCAATAACAAATTGTAAGTGAATTCCCTCAGGATCAAAATAAAAGTACATTCATTTAGGAGGTAGGTTTTATGAATGACAATATATGAAATAATACTTGATGAAGATAATGAAAATAAATAAAAGTAAATAGTACTTGAACAATGTCACTTGATATGTTTGACAAGCGATGGTCCACGTTTCATGCGTTTGAGTGTCCAAAAACGGTGCACGTTATAGAGTGTGATAACCACATTATTTGTAGCATGACTCTAATAATGTTTACAGTAGAGTTAATGATAAAATTTATTTTGTACGAATTGCACACAAAATATTTTTTACGTTTTTACAGTTGACGGAGATAGGCGACTACGTTTAGGTGAATAATTCTGTCCAACTCTTTTTCATAATTGCTTTAAGATTGCTAAGCCAATTATTTCAAACTTATCAATTTTACAATTGGTCGGAGACGGTTTTGCAGAAACCAGAATTTGAAATCAACGAACCCCGTTTCCGCTCCGCAATTTAGACACTGTATCGGAGAAACACAAAGAAAAAGGAACGCAGAAAAGGTGCGCAAAAAAATCAGCTGGCAAATGTTTGGTTACAGAGAATCGTATATCTAGAAACGTATCGTGATAACCGGATGCGCCTCCCTTCTGTGTCCGCCATGCGATAAATTGTGTAAATATTATTCGGGTTTCGAGGAGATAAATATCGTTGCACTCTTCCCGGAAACTACGTGTTTTCAGAATACGAAAGAACTAAACACCGCAAAATCTTTTTATTGCAACGGAGTTGTTACTACAAAAGAAAAATCGCCCGTGGGTGACGCGATGAATTTTTCATCGAAATGTTTACACAAAAGTTGTTCCCTATGCGTATTCAAAGTGATTTTGAACCAGCACAAATAAAACTGACGAACGTTTCGTTGTGGTTGTAATTCTTTCAATTTTTCATTAATCCTGCATAACTGTGCTATCGTAAGCGGAAATAACTAAAAGTTTCAACAAAATCGGTGACCGGAAGTTCGTCGAGTCTCCTCGTATCGAAGCCTTTGAAGCCAACCTAATATTCGATGTTGAATTTATTGAAACATTTAATGTTTAGTTGTCTGGGGTAAAGCAATTGGAAGGAAAAAACGCAATCAAAAGGTATCGTTAGACTCTGGAGGATTAGTTGTCGATGAATTCGTCGTCGGTTCCCGCGTGCAGTAAATCTGACAGCTTGAGAATTAATTTGCGTCAGCTCGAACAATTTTCGGGCGGGCGAAACTAGTCGTGCCCGAACTTTTCTCTCTCTACTATTACTGAATGGGTCCGGTTTATGAGGGTAACAGCTGGGACACGTTGATAGTGGCCATTCACTGGCCGTACGCGGTCATCTGCGGATGGTTCCCGACCGGTTGTACCCTGAACTTAGATTGTTGGGAAATTTAGTGAACCCCTGGAGTCGATGAAGCTTCCCATGAAGAACTTCGGGCAAATGTTGACGAAATCTGCTGTCTTTGAGAGTGGGAATCCCCCCTCCCCTCTCCCACACACATACACCGATCAGAAACTCTACTTTATTCTAAACTATGTAGACGTATTCCGATGAAGGTTACCATCGTCGCAGACTGAGGATAAATCCCCGCATAGTTCGGGATCAAAAAGAGGATAACTTTGAAAAATGCTGAGGACGATTCCCTTACGAGGCATTTCCATCTTTCATGAAACGATCGTGATGTCCGACCGACCAAAGTTTCCTACACTGTTTAGTAATAGCGCGGAAATTGTACTTGCCGATCCTAAGTCGAAAATATTGAATATTCGATCATTCTATCGAATTCGTATCAAAACTTTTGTCGCGAGGATTGCCAATCGTGGACATCGATCGTATCTGATCTTGACTTTTTACTTACACAGTGATTTCTCTGTATATGTCGCCAAGATCTGGATGATAAATGTCACGGAATTATCCCCGCTACCGCGGGGTATACCCCGTGAGGGGCCGCGAAGCTTGAGAGGCCTGGATGATAAACGACGCTGGCCAGACCCGTGCTGTTGACATATATCGTGAATTCACTGTATCCGCAAAATTGAATTGTTATAGTGCCTTACAAGAAGAGCGAGCCTAATTTAGACTACAGTTTAAAATACACCTTGTATTCATTATGTATCATGTAAAAGAATATTTCTTTTAGCTTCGGTAATAATATTGGGTGATTATGAATTTTCTTTTGAGTCTGATTTAACAATCTTAGAACGAAGGACCTGTCTGAAACAGAAATCTTGGAAAAAATATTTCCAGTGTTAAGAGTGACGTATGTCTACAATACTAAAATTAAACGGTCTCTACTCGATAATTGTCCAAAACACGGGTCGGGCCAGGGACAATTATCGACGAGGAGATACTATTCTTTGATCCACTGCCGAACGTAGAAAGGGACAGCGAAGCTCGAAGCCTTTTTCGCTAAGAAGTATAAACATAATACTAACAAACACTACTAATCTAATAAAACAAATTCTTTATTTTTCATTATTTTTTGTGGGACTTTCACCAACGTATTCGTGGCATATAATTCAGATCATATTTACACTAATTTTCCGTTAACATAATTGTAACGAGAAGTACCTTTCATCGTTCATTACACTCATATTCACAAATCATATTTGGTATCATTGTCATTAGAAAAATGCCACGAATATGTGGGTGAAAGTTCCATAAAAAGATTATGAAAAATAAACAAGTCTTTTGAGTTATGTTTATACTCCTCGGCGGGGTCCCTCACAGGGTATACCCCGCGGTAGTGGGGATAGATCTGGGACAATTATAGGGTAGACATTTGAGACATTTATCGAGTAGAGACTGTATCGATTTAGTTATAGACTTCATCAAATTCTGAACCCATTCACTGTAGAAAAAGAGTTGTCGTTCCTTGTCAATATGAAAAATGAAATTTAAGAAAATGAGTTAAACGTGGAAAAGATCTAATAAATCAAATGACATTGGTGCTAGTATAAATAATATGAATAGTAAAAATCTGGGACGAATTTCAGAAGCCATTAAATCGAATTTTCTCAAGTGAGAAGTTCCGAGCTCGAGGTTTAAGAATTGGGCGGAGAACTCGGAAGATTTAGAACCCTAAATAGACAGAATAAATTAGCCCGTGGTTCGGGGGACCTTTCACGAGAGTTCAGGTGGTCTCAGTCACCTGCAGCAAAAGGCAACGGATGCTGTCGGCAAGCTTGGCAGACACGTCAGTCATCAGGCAAGTAGGAGCCTCAGTTTAAGCGTGATATTTGCCTGCTGATGCAGAATCGGCTTCTGCTAGATCGCGGATGCTTTCGTGTCCTGTCAGATGGAAATACAAACTGCTCCGGCCGATATTTTGACTGAGCGTGTACCTTTGAATGCACACGGGGAAAGGATTTTCTGGATTTGCCGAAAAAAATTCGCGAGGAAAGTTGTCAATGGTGCAACTCGCCGTTGCATTTCCGGGATATTCAATTCTGGGTAACGTGCATGAAATTCGCATACTAAATATTCCCCCGGTGGGTACAGAACTAAATGTCTCACGCACACATGATAATTAATATTAACTTTAGATGATTAGTCATCTGTGAAAATGTCGATTGGAACATTTGAATCTGGTGACAATCAAATGATTTGCCAATTGTTTGAATTAATAAACTCAATTCCAGGTACAACAATTTTCGTTTCATTTATTCCACGTCTTTACGAAGAACCACTTTGCAAAAGATTCTTATTACTGTATAAAACTTATCATTAAATTTAGTAGAAAGTGTTCAATTTTATTAATTTTGATTTCATTAAACAAGAACAGTACAATCACATTCTCACGTACGATAGTTTATAATTAATTATTCAGGACCAATAGCGAGAATTAAATTTGAGTTTCGAATTTTCTAGCGACGCAACGTGTTTGAACGATTTATGAATAAGCGAATGAAAATGTTCGCTACAGTTCCCCGATTTGACGAGTAATTCTTTAATTACGTCAAACGCTTTCACAGCTCCCAAGAAATTTTCCTCAACAATAGAGAGAAGATTGAATCACTGCATAAGATGAAGAGCTGATATTGGTTTCTTATGAAAGAGAGAGAAAATACTTTTAATCCGCAATCTTTTATCAAACAATAGACAAATTGTGGAGCAGTATTTCCTTTCCACGGTCGTACTGATCGAACTGAAAACGCGGTTATGACGAACAATGGACACCGATTCAACGATCGTTTTATTGGATATCAAGTCGTGTCTGCTTTGATTCCATTTAATCGCTAATCACGACTTTCTTTTTTAGTCTTCGACAGCAGCCAGCATGGTAATACGATTATTGGGGATTGACGAAGCGTGATTTTAGGGACGAGACAATATTTTCAATGTAAAGACGAAATGTTGCTGTATCATATTCACGTTTAAATAAATTCACAGTTGTTGGGAAAATCGGAATACCGTGTGCGTAGTATATCAATCATGCTGCGAGGCAACAAATAGTTTATGTCGAATTCGGAACATTCATTTGAGCTTGAATCATGCATCCCGTCTTAATTAATGCAAACTGTTCGTTGTTTTCGTGTGATTGGTCGCGATCAACAAGTTCCTTTCTCGACGTGCGAAATACTATGTTCTTTGTGTCATAAGCTCGTTTAAAGAATGTATTCGTTTTGTAGTTTGCAAAGCTTCAGTGTTGGAGGAAAATGTAACTCATGGCTTCCTTCTAAAAGTATGGGAGTATCAGGTATGGGAACTTTGTACAGTATAGTCTTCTATATCCGAGCCCAATCCTCGGGTCCGTGGTGTGACATATAAATCGTGTAGGGCTACTACTTTCATTCAGTGCATTCCGTCAATTAAACCGCTAAACACAGTTCGAGTTATATCACGTTCAGTGTCATTTCAATCAGAAAAATGCCACAAATAATTTGGCTAAAGTTCCATAAAAGAATAATGAAAAGTAAAGAAGTTTTGTAATTGGATTAGTAGTGGTTCACACCGATATACCCGAACTGGTATCGGATTACGGCGACATGTTTACACTTCGCGGAGACCGAGGCGCCTAAAGCTTCATGGCCCCTCGCGGGTTATGCCCCGCAGTGGAGGGGTTAGGCGAACTGACTAAGACAGCGTAGCTCCGTTCGGCTTAGATCAAGACTTTACTGTAATTTCCGTTTTACAGTCTTTTCGTGCTCATTCAACTCGTTTTATTACTTGAAAGGGCTGAAAGAGCTTCCTGATGGTACCTTGATCGTACGCAATAAACCAGACGACACTTTTCATGGACTCAATTTATTAGCAACAATCAAGTGACAAAGTTGTCTCAGGAAATTGAACAGACATGATGAACTCGATCACCAATAAATACATAACGAAATTGTATCGGGGGATTAGACATAAAAGGTTCACCGGGGACCAAAAAAAAATATATATAAAACAGTAAAGAGCGACTGTGAAACGAAGAATACAACGAACATGGAAGCAGCAGACAAAGAAACGGCGAGAACCGCGGAAAACGAGGCGAAAGTAGCAAGGCAATAATCCGACAAGTGTATTCACGACTTATATGAGGGAGCGAGGTGTTGTGAGGGATGTGGTCGCCAAATGTGTACGAATATAAACCGGGTTCCAGCGATGCCCTGAAAAAGAGGTCTGGCAAGGATATACACCTGGAGGGACCGAGGATGTACGCGCCCGAAGATGTGGAGGAAGTATCAGACAATGCAACTGGCTGTATATCGCGCTGACCTATCACCGACTGCGTGCTGCAGCTAATTAGGAAGATAAATACGTGAGAAGAGCTTGAAACTCAAAGCTGCGAGCTGTTGAAATCGAATTAATATCTGCGAAAGAATTCTCCGAAGAAACTGTGAGAAGTGCGGTGGATGCAAAAAGTATAAACATTTCCGGTTCTAAAAAAATGTAATGTTTAAATTCGCGAATGCGTAAAATCAGTCTATTTTCAAACTAAGTGGACGAAGGATATTCAATACTATAAATTATAGATTGGATATACAATAAACATTCTTGGTTCGGTTCGGAAGGGATCAGAATATAAACTTTCTGCTCCATTTGAAAAATTGCATCCTTTGACGCAGGAATCTCTGTTGAATTTAATTTCGAAAAAACGCGTTCGCTGAACCGAAGGAGGAAACACTTTGTAGCACTCTATTTAGCCCATCTTGAGCGAGGTATTATTTTAATGAATTGAAGAGAAGTCGCTGCCTCCGCGGCGTTACCAGACCCGTTCCATTATGTTCGTCTTACAAATTTTCTCGCCATAATTTCTGCACGGAATCCCCCTAGATATTAGACGTCGTGTGTGATTATTGTACTCCGGCTCGGCCAAGTAAATGGATAGGACGTGTTGGACCAGTTGCGTCGCCCGCAAGCCATTCGGACTCTGACACTCGAATTCAACAGACTAATAAAATTTCCGTAACATTTCGCCCAACGTTTAATCATTTATTAACGCAGGAATACATTTTTCCGAGAGCGACAAGGGCTCTCGGAACGGTATATAACTGCTCTCCTGTAATAATTGAGGTCCCATAAATCTTGACTTGGACTATCTCTTAATCAGAGGTCTTAGCGGAACTCCACGAAATTGGGATCAGGCTTTCCAAGTTGCCTTTTCTATATGTATACCGTCGATTTATTAACTTAATGATCGCGCGGCTCTGATAAATGAAACTTGCAAATACAACCCCCAGTTTATGCAGTTAGACAACTGCGTTGTTAAATCGATGAGAAAAATCATTTTAGTAATCCGTGGACAATTCAGAGACGGTTTCAATATGAATAATTCGAAGTAAATAGTATGCCAATGATTTAGATTATTTTTTAATTATTGTCTTTCATTTTAATAACTCTGTTTGCAATTTACATGAATCCGTTAGGGGGTGAATGCCGCCACATTGAGTACAAATCATTTATTTATTTAAATAAGACGAAATAAGTTCACATTTTTCCTGTTTTCCAATATTTAAGACTCTGATCAACTATCCTAGAAAAAATTGTCAAACATCATTTTCTTCCTTTTTATTGAAACTGTTAGCATCACATATTCAACCCTGTGAGGACAAATGTCGTCATATTGAATACAAATTATTTGTTTATTTATTTAAATAGCAACAGATGAGTACACAGTAGATGTACAAACTAATTCATAACGAATAAAAACAATAAATTAAAAAGAAATTGTAACTTTATTTTGGGTCGACATATTTCAACCACGATATTGGAGATTGATTAGCTATGTAAAATAGAATAAAAGTACGTGCGAAGTGATGGAGATTATTTTGCAGAGTTTTAGTTGTCTGTAAACAATTATAAAAAAATCTCGAATGAAGATCTACGAGTATTAATTTGTACAGCTAAAATTTTTGTCATTTTCCAGTACTAAACATTTTATTAGATGCTCGAATCCTCTGATAAAAATGATGAATCATTTTCCTCCCTTTTAGCTGAGCAATTAGCATTAAACATTCATCCCAATGATTAAAAACGTCGTCGTATTGGATACAATAATTTAATTAACGAGAGAAGAGTTCACATTTTTCTTTTCCTTCGGTGCTGAAAGCAGTGGATTTATGACGTGTGATTCCCAGATGGAAGGATTTTTAATATTTAATAAAATCCTCGTCCGCAAAGGGTTAATATCATGACAATGCAGCCGAGGTGATGTCAAGCATAATAGCCTATAGCCACGTCCTCGACGCACAGAGCTCCTTACGAGGCCTTGCCTCCCGTGGTATCATATATTGTGGTAGTATAAAGCGCGTGGAGATAACGTAGCATCTAATGACAGAGTAGAGGAACTTCTGTAGACAAAGTGGATGAATAAACCGTGTCGAAGTAGGAGAAAGCCCACGAGCTGCCGGGTCTGCTATTGTCAACATTGACCTATAGCGAAATGTCGTGTCGCACGGGTTTCAGGATAATCTGAGACACTCTGTGCGAAAGAGCTGTTCATTATGAAACTCAAAGAAAATACAGTCAACAGAAGAATGATCTTTTCAAAATCTTTGGAAAATTTTCATTACAGAATTTCGAAGAAAACATTTCACAAAAAAATGTCTTTTCAATTCATTGAATTGTTTTCACTGCACACAAAAAACTTAAAAAATTTTCGTTATAAAATTCCGAAGAAAAACGTTTCACAGAAAAATGATGTTCTTTGAGGTATTTTCTCTGAATGTGTCAAATTTTGAAAAAATAAAATTCTGTAAATTTTTACGAATATATAGAGAAAATGATAAGCCACATTCGAATACTTCGTTGATTAAATTAGTAAGTATCAACATCAAAATTAAAAGTCACCGAGTCCAAGCAGTTGCGTATACAATGTGTTATACAAACGTTTCTAACTGTGCTGCCCTAAACGCTGGCGCAGTCGTAAAAGAAATGATATCCAGGAAGAGATTACACGGTTATTTTACCCGAAGTTGTCGCTTTTTATTGCTGTGCACCACGGTGCACTTGTTCTAAATATAGCTCCGTTAGTATCGTGGATTTTTGTGAACCACTTGGCGAAGATATTGTTGCTAGTGAGAAGATTAAAAGCAGATGAAAGAGAACACGGTTTTTTCATCCTGTGCAATGAAAATTTTAAGATATTCCTATGCGACAATTGAAGTTTTATCGATGCTTTTCTTACCGTTTTTGGCAATGCAATCTTCACGCTGGAGATTTGACAATCATCGATACAGACGTCGAAGTATGTTATACTGTTTTAATGATTTAGGGTCGGTGATTCTACATGTAAATGTAGAGTAAGACAATGTAATGTTATATGCATGAAGCTTCGTTTTCCAAAAGAATGAAATAAGAACATCTGTCGAATACGCTTGCTATCGATGAAGATTAGTGTTTTGTCTGGTCATTGACGGCTGTTTCTACTTGAAACGACGACCGCTTATTTCCTGTCTGGTATTGACCTTCAAGATGACCTGAATAAATAAGCGACCCTATTCTTACGTTTACTGCACGACAATATTAATTAACACATATTCAATTTATATAATTTCTTATATTTTTATATTTTATTATTTTTAAAAATACCTCTATAGAATTTCAGAAAAAATTTCATGACTCTCACATTATTTATATGAGCGCCAAGTTATATAAACCATAGAGCAGTAGACAACCCTTATTACTACCCTTTCTACTTTGACATGGCATCGGGAGGGTTAAGGGATAATTGCAAAGGAGGTATCAGACAGTATTATTAAAAGGCAACCCTACAAATGCAAGAAGCATCAAAATAACTTGAGATTATACTTGATAATTAGGAAGAATCCGTATGAACTACAAAAAGGTAGACACCTTACTTGCCAGCCCTTTTCTCGAAGGGGTTAAGAGGTATTGTAGAGGGTGTGTCAGACAGCAATGTTAATAGACAACCCTTCGAATTCAGAAAAAGAACATCGAAATAATGTAAGCAATAAAAATGATAAAACATTGGACACCCTTCCAACCACCCTTCTGTTTTGTCGGAACATACGGAGAGATTTGAGAAATAACACCCCATAAATCACCACTAGCCGCCCCTTTCTCTGCACCCTCTTTCGAAAGAGTGAAGAAATAATTATAAATCTAGAGGGTATCAGACAACTCACCAAATTCCGAAAAGACCATAAAAATAACAGAAAAGCCACATAAATCATGAGACAGTCACCCCTTTCGTCAGACCCCCTCTCAGTATAGTCAAAAAAATAATTATACCGAGGGTGCCAGACATCATCACCAAGTTACAACCCTACAAAAAGGCCCACAAAAACATCAATACCCCCCCCCCCTCAAATCGTGAACCACCACTCGCCCTTTCCATCCCCAAAAGTCTTAAGAAATAATTATACAGAGGGTATCAGACAGCATTGTGCCTGGACAGCCCTACAAATTTCGGAAAGAGCATCAAACCGATCCGTCGTAATCCTCATAGAACTTAACTCCCATTGTGGTCAAGGATGAGAACGAACTCCGGTCCGAAAGAGAGGGGATCTATAGAGAGTAGTCGACCTCCACTGGATCCTGGATCCAGGACGCGTGGCGATGGTACCATCGCCATCAGCATCGGACCAGCCAGCAGCAACATCCCCTATCTCGAAGGAGCTTAATACCCGTGTACAGTCGGATCCTGGCCACTCTGTTTCAGAGTGTGGCATACATCCCACTCGAGGATACCGATATTGAAACGTAAAAAAGATTCAATCAGTCGCGAAGTTTCAGCGCCAATCAATCACCCCTTCCCCGAGAGCTATCCAGCTTTAGGACGCAAAAGCTCTCTCGCTCGCGCGCAGCCCGCACTGGGGCGGCTGATCGCGACGACGACGCTAAAATGGCCGAGGGGGCGAAACGAAGGGGGCTGGAGAGGAGAGGGGATGAAGAAGAGAACGAGGCGACAGGGCGAGGAGGAGGGGGTGGGGGTCAACGGGGGAGGTGCACCGGAGTCGGGGGGAGTGGGGGGAGTCCGAGGGGGAATCGCGAAAGGGGGGATGGAGAGGGGCCAAGAGGCGAAAGAGGGGAGGAAACGGGGGCCGCGAGGGGGTGTGGTAGGGGGGAGAGAAACGAGCTTTCGGGTTGCACGACCGAGTCGACGCACTGGAAGCTCTCCGTGCTTGCGGCGGGAGCCTCAGTAGCCGCTTGTACGTCGACCGGAAGAGCTCTTTGTCGTCACGTCGTCCTGAGACGCGCAGCGCGCCATCGCCGACGAGAGAGGGATCGTCGGTGATCGAATTTTATCTCTTCGGCCTTCTCCTACGTTTCTTTTTTTTTCCGGCGACCGCACACACACCCTCGACGCGCGTCCCTTTAATTTCTGTTGGTGCGCGCTTTGTCTATCTCTCTCTCTCTCTCCGTCTCTCTCTTTCCCGACAAGAGAGAACGAGACCCCTTCGCGCAACAGCCCTCTCTGAACCCCCGTTCGCCAAAAAGGATTCTCGCGACAACCGGGGGACGCCGAAAGAGACCGGACACCAATTTTCCAGTGAAGTGTTCCTCACCCCTCCCCCCACCCTTTCTGTTCTTCGTTTCTTGCTTTGTTCGGGTTTTCCGTTCTTTTTTTTTTTTTTGTTCTTTTTGGTTCGCCTCCTTTTCGTCGTCGGTTTCGCCCTGGTGAATGGATCGACGAGCAGGTGCGACGACCGAGCGGAACCGGATGTCTTAACATGAACGCGGGGCTGTGATCCGTGACGCCGGACGCGTATATGAGTGTGTAACTACGGGAAACTAACCGCGGAGACATCATGAGAAGTGTCGCAAGGCATCGGGAAGCGCGTCCTACCCTCTCCGCGACGATCTTCATCGTGCTCGCCGTGTTCGTGACCGGTAAGGACCTGACGTCCTACAGGATAATATCAGTGACCATGTTTCCTTTGGTATCGCTCGATGCTGATGGAACAAGTGTGAAGGGGAGTTTGGGAGTTTCGGGTTCGGGACCAGCAAATTTGTGGGAAAGATGATCTAGGATTGCTCTGGGAGCAATCTAATTTAAACTGGAAGTTGGGGGAGTCTTTACAGCGATTTTAGGGTGGTTTTTAGCACCTGGGGTACTCACACCTGTTTCTGTTAGTTTCCTGCCGATTTCATGCGCTTGCTCTTGATTAAACAAGTGTTCCGAAGACATCGAAACTCCGCGGCGCAAGTGTACGGGGAGGATGATCGAGAATAGTTGCTGGAGTCTTGATACCGATTTTAGGGTGGTGTCGATCCCCTAGGGTCGTTATAACTGTTTCTTTTGGTTTCTCGTCGATTTCATGCGTTTGCTACTGATCAAGCAAGTGCTCTGAAGGGATCGGGGATTTTGGGACCCGGCTGATGATCGAGGAATATTCTAGAACTAAAAAAGATCGAAGCGAAGGCTACGGGAGCCTTGATACCGAGTAGGGTGGTGTTTAGCCACTCCAAGTTCGTCACAACAATTTCTTTTAAAATTAAACAAGTGTTCCGAAGGGATTCAGGATTCTGGGACTCGGACGAGAACGTTTGTGGGAAAGATGATCAATGATTGTTCTAGGAGCGATCTAATTGAAAGTGGAAGTCAGAGGATACCGATTTTAAGGTGGTGTCCATCCTCCTTTTAGTTTTTCGTTAATTTAATACCTTCGCTTGTGACGATGCAAGTGTTCGGGAGAAATCCGGGATCTCGAGACGCGGCAGCGGAAGTTCATGAGAAAGACGATCAAGGAAGCTGCAGGAACGGTGTAATGTGAAGTGCAAGCTGCGGGAGCCTCGCTACCATTTTTAGGGCGATAGTCTTTTCTTGGGGTCGTTGCACCTATCTCTTTTCCTTTTATCAATGATTAAGAAAAATTTCCAGAAAAGGAAATCTATGAACGGAATGATCGAGGATAGGGGCGATCTAATTTGAAGCGAAGGGAGCCTCGGTACCATTTTTTCTACGGCGGTCCCTTTCCAGGGTCGTTGCACTTATTTCTTTTAATTCTTGCAACGATTCGAAGCGTTTGCTTTTGATTGAGGAAGTGTCTGGGAGAAACCGGAGATCTCGAGATCCGGCAGCGGAAGTTTGTGGGAAAGATGATCGAGAACGCTTACAGGAGCCTGGATACCGTTCCTTGGACAGTATTTATCTTCTAGGATCGCTGTACCGATTTCTTTTCAACAACTCGAACCGTACGCTCGTGATTGAACAAGTGTTCGGAAGAAATCTTGAATCTCGAGACCTGGGAAGAGAAGTTTACGGGGAAGAAGGTCGAGGGTAGTTGTGAAAACTCCATACAGTTTTTACCTCCTAGGGACCCTACAACCGTTTCCTTGGTTTCGCGCCGATTTGATGCGTTTGCTCCTGATTAAACGAGAGTTTCGGAAAAATGTATGATTGCTGGAGCGTTGATATACCGATTTTTGGATGCTGAGTAGTCCCCAGAATCGTCACATTCATTTCTTTCAATTTTTGACCGATTCGAAACATTTGCTCCTGATTAAACAAGTGTTCTCCAGATGTTGTGCAAACACGATCGAGGATAGCTGGAGAAGCCATCTAGTTTAAAGTGGAAGTCAGAAGATCCTTCATGCCGATTTCAGGATCGCGTCTATCCCCTAAAGTCGCGTCACACCGATTTCTTTTAGTATCCCGTCGATTTGACGCGTTCACCCTTGGTTGAACAAGTGTTTCGAAGAAATCGGTTCTCGAGACCCGGCGGAGGAATTTTACGGAGGAGACGATCGAGGATAGTTGCAATCCAGTTCAAAGCGAATACTGCGGGGTCTACACAATTTTTGAGCACGGTGTTTCTCTCCCGGAGTCATCTATTTCTTTCCATTTCTCCAACGATTCGATGCGTTCGCTTCCGATTGAACAAGTGTTTCGGAAAGGTTGGTGATCCCGAGAACCAACAACGCAAGTTTATGGGATAGATTATCAAGGGTACTTTTGGAAGTTATGTAGCTGCGAGCGAAGGCTACGGGAGCCATGACACATTTTCTTAGGGTGGAGTTTGCCCCTAGAGTCGTCGCGTCTATTCCCTTTCAAATTTTCAACGATTTAATGGTTTCGTCCCTAATGAAATATCCTGAAAAATCGAAGATGATAAAGGACAGTTACGGGAGCATCGATACCGATTTTAGGGGGGTGTTTATCTCCTAGAGTGAAACAATTGCTCCCGATTAAACAGGTGTCCTGGAGAGATTGGAGATCTCGAGAGCCAACGGGGAAATTTTATGTGAAAAATGATCGAGGATAGTAGGAAGAGCAATCTACCCGAAAGTGAACGCTACGTGATCCTCGATACAGTTTTTAGGAGGGTGTTTATCCCCCCGAGTAGTTACAACATCCAATAAATCACCGAGTATCAGTTTTACGGTCGTAGTGCATCCAAACAATTTTCCCCGTCGACTCGCCGGAGTCGCTGCACTTTTCAGCGGTTCGAAAATTCCGATTGCAACAAATTACCGGCGGCGTGGCTGTCGGCCGCGATCAAGATGTCGGCGATCGTTAATGAGATTTCGAAGTGCGAAACACGGAGATTGGAACGTCAGTCGGAACAAAAGAAGGGCGGCGAGAGTATCGCGTGGGAACTTCGATTCCCTCCTCGCGAAATCGATTTGCCGATCCGTTCGATCCTTGGGTTTGCGCGCGGGGTGTACTTTGTGCTGTGCGAAAAAAACATAGAGAGAGAGAGTGAGAGTGAGAGAGAGAGGAGAATACGGCAGTCGAATAGGCGAGAATTCGACTATGAAAAGAGTCCCGTTTATCTTGCAGAAGTGACGCGCGCGAGGCGAGCCAGAAACATTTTAGCGAAAAAATCTTTTCGCGCGGTTCGAGGGGTAATCTCGCTGAACAAATTGGCGCACTGAGCCTGGGAACGCTGGATTTTTTTCTTTTTCTTTTCCTTTTTTTTTTTTGCAAATCTTTGTCCCGGGGTTTTGTCGGCGCGGCTCTCGCCGCTTTTAAATGGCAAGCGAAGCGATCCGTCTTGCGAGAGTGCTCGACGCCCACGGTTTTCGCTAGTTGAGGAATCACGCCGGAGAAATTGAACGCCGCGCCGCGTTTTGAGCCTGAGCCGCGCGTAACTTTCGCGAATAAAGTATCGGGGGAAATCGAGAGACAGAAGGGAAACAGAGGGAGGGACACTATGGAGCACAGATGTAGCACTACAATTTTCGAGAGTTTTCCACATCTGTACATTGATTTCCTAATGCTGATACCGTCACGTGAAAAGAGTCAAAAAGAAATTGCATAGAATGAACAGAGAGTAAAAATATTCATTTAGAAGAAATTATAATAAAATATATCCGACACTCGCTTTCATCTCGATATGTAGACAGCAACTGCAATTTTTTTTATAAATGAAGTCCGTTATTTATCATGCACTTAGTGTTTCTCGATCATTCTTCCTACGTTTAAAAATAGGAAACATGTAGATAGCGCTATATTTTTTATAAATGAAGTTTGTTATTTATCATGCGCTTAGTGCTTCTCAAACATTCTTCCAACGTTAAAAAATCGGAAAAATGTAGATAGCGCTATATTTTTTATAAATGAAGTTTGTTATTTATCATGCGCTTAGTGCTTCTCAAACATTCTTGCAACGTTCAAAAATCGGAAAAATGTAGATAGCGCTATATTTTTTATAAATGAAGTTCGTTATTTATCACGCACTTAGTGTTTCTCGATCATTCTTTGATCGTTTAAAAATAGGAAAAATGTAGGTAGCGTTATAGTTTTGCTCCGAATCTAAAATATTTCTGCCTTCCTACAGCAACTTCAATATATTTTTGTATATGAAGTTGACAATTTATGATGCTTTCTCATATCGTATATTGATTTTCCTAAATTATTGTTCCAAAGTTCAAAAATCTTAATAATGTACATGGTGCTATAGTTTTGTAATGATTCCAAAATATTTCTCGCTTTGATCTCGACATATACGCAGCAACTTCATTATTTTGTATGAAGTTCGTTATTCATCATACTTTCCCAAATCGCGCAGTTGGTGTTCCGGAAGTATTCTTCGAAAGTTGAAAATTCTGAAAAATGTGGGTAGCGCTATAGTTTTGCGCAGTTTCTAAAATATTTCTCGCTTCCTGCACACAGCAACTTCAATATATTTTTATATATGAAGCTCACAATTTATGATGCTTTCTCACATTGCGCTCTTGATTTTCCTGAATTATTCTTCCAAAGTTAAAAAATCTTAATAACGTAGATGGTGCCATAATTTTGCAACGATTCCGAAATGTTTCTCGCTTTGATCTCGACATATACGCAGCAACTTCATTATTTTGTATGAAGTTCGTTATTCATCATACTTTCCCAAATCGCGCAGTTGGTGTTCCGGAAGTATTCTTCGAAAGTTGAAAATTCTGAAAAATGTGGGTAGCGCTATAGTTTTGCGCAGTTTCTGAAATATTTCTCGCTTCCTGCACACAGCAACTTTAATATATTTTTATATATGAAGCTCACAATTTATGATGCTTTCTCACATTGCGCTCTTGATTTTCCTGAATTATTCTTCCAAAGTTAAAAAATCTTAATAACGTAGATGGTGCCATAATTTTTCAACGATTCCGAAATGTTTCTCCCTTGATCTCGACATATTCGCAGCGACTTCATTATTTTGAAGTTCGTTTTTCATCATACTTTCCCAAATCGCGCAGTTGGTTTCCGGAATTATTCTTCCAAAATTGAAAGTTCTGAAAAATGTAGGTAGCCCTATAGTTCTGCGCCGATTCTGAAATATTTCTCGCTTCCTGCACACAGCAACTTTAATATATTTTTATATATGAAGCTCAAAATTTATGATGCTTTCTCACATCGTGCACTCGATTTTCCTGAATTATTCTTCCAAAGTTAAAAAATCTTAATAACGTAGATGGTGCCATAATTTTGCAACGATTCCGAAATGTTTCTCGCTTTGATCTCGACATATTCGCAGCGACTTCATTGTTTTGAAGTTCGTTTTTCATCATACTTTCCCAAATCGCGCAGTTGGTTTCCAGAATTATTCTTCGAAAGTTGAAAATTCTAAAAAATGTGGGTAGCGCTATAGTTTTGCGCAGTTTCTAAAATTATTTCTCGCTTCCTGCACACAGCAACTTCAATATATTTTTATATATGTATGAAGCTCACAATTTATGATGCTTTCTCACATTGCGCTCTTGATTTTCCTGAATTATTCTTCCAAAGTTAAAAAATCTTAATAACGTAGATGGTGCCATAATTTTGCAACGATTCCGAAATGTTTCTCGCTTTGATCTCGACATATTCGCAGCGACTTCATTGTTTTGAAGTTCGTTTTTCATCATACTTTCCCAAATCGCGCAGTTGGTTTTCCAGAAATATTCTTCGAAAGTTGAAAATTCTGAAAAATATGGGCGGCGCTATAGTGATGCACCGTAGGGCGATGGAACGAGGTAGAGGGAGCCGAGTGCAGAAACGCCGTCGCGCATTATTCGATTTCGCGAAAAGCCAGCGTGCGCTCTCGGAAGTTCGAACGATCTTCCCCCGTTAAATGACCGTGCCCTACTGGATCCTCTCGAGAGGCGACGATTGCGGACAATAAAGAAGTTTTCTACGCCGAGACGTCACGATTTCGTTCTTTTGTGCTCGAACAGAACCGCCGTCGAATAGGATTAGAATAGTTTTTATACGATCACGTCGGGACGGAAATACTGATCAGCCAGGAGCTATGTGAAACGGGTCACGTACACGCCGCTCTGGATCCTTAATGTATAAAAGGATCAATATTATTGCGGCGATGGCGAAAGGACCGCGCGTTTTCCGACGAAAATCGCTCGGAGCTTTCGGTAATTGCGGGTCGGGCCGGTGGATCGAACGCTGCTGCATGCCGGACAAACGATTTTTTAACTTTGTTTGATGAAAGCATGTTTGTAGAACTCTCGGTTTTACCTCGGGAACCTTCGAAATCCTGTTCGTTATTATAATCCTGAAAGGAACGATTAGATTCTACTTCGCTGGTTCGCAAATGAAATCGTTGTTACTGCTGAAAAATTTACTAAAAAATTGTGAAACGGTTTTTTAATTTAATCGTCGGTAAGCAATATTTTAATGGAACAGTACTTGGTCTTCTCGGATAGGAAAAATTATATCAAATGAAGTATGGCTTCTTTACATTTGATGATTCTTCATCGTTTCACACAAGCTTTGAAAGCAAACATCAAACAAAACTTACCGAAACTTGGACTCGAAAAATAATTCAATTTTTATGGACTACTCTACTAAAACGAACATAAAAACTTATTCCCCTGTATGAAGCAGATTTAGCCACTATAATGCACTATAACTTTTGCCTAACATTTTATTTCATTCTCAAAGTGTACAATTCATACAGTCGGACGTTTACGGATGAACTGAGAATAAAAACTGTTTTACGATGCTGCAATTGTGAAACTGAAATATGAATTGCCGAAAATAAAACTGAGTTCATGTTCGAAAAAGGAATCTTCGGAAAAATTTCCTCGTAAAATGGATTCGGGAGATACAATCGTCAGATAAAGTAAAATTTAAACGAATTCTAAACTTACATGGACATCACACAAACACAAGCAAAAGTTGCTTTCTATCAATTGCGACAGTCAAGAACGGGTACTATTAAACGGGCCCTGAGAATGTTACAGAATTTCTCGATCGCCATCTTCGCGATCAGGTCGGTCGTCCTGAAGGAAAAAGTGCAAAGAAGTTACTTTTAATTTATTTCAGTAGATTTTCACCATCGGGAGCCGCGAGCTGGGAATGGGAATGAATATCAAAGATGAAATTGCTTTTTCTGATTATAAGTTTTTATTCACTAGCGGCGAGACTTAATTACGATGCATATTGAATCATTCGCTGATAGTAACATTCTGAAACCTCTTTCGTTTTTTTTTTTGTTTGTTTTTTATTCTTTGGTTTGCTTTCACACCCATCGGCAAAAGCGTGAATATTTATCGACGATTATGAAAAATTCAAGCATTCAAATTCATCAAAGGATACTTCGTGCCGATGAAAGGTTTAATATTATTGACAAATACAAAGGACAGAGTGCAATTTGCGACGCAAAAAAAAAATACCATTTCGCTAAAAGCAAACGGAGCAAGCGAAACGGAATTTTTCATCGGACATTTCTGTTATTACAAAAGTCTTTGTGTTGTATTTTATAAATTTGGTTGCACTTTTATGTAGAATATTCATTCGTTCGCTCCTCGCGTGGGAGTAAAATACTTTATTTGTCGAGAGTAAAATTTCATATGAAAAAGACATGCAGAAGTACAATAAAATTCAGAGACAGCCGAGTCAAAACGTACTACAATGTTTCATACATATTCATTGGCAGCCATGCAGAGTATGACGCGACCGTACGAAGTACTTGTATTTTACGCTGTCGACTAACTTTCCAATAAGTAATCATTTTTAATACATTTTCCACGTAGACTAGAATACGAGCTGCGATAAAAAAGTCAGAAAGCTGAGAACATGAAACTTTTATTCACTATTTCTAATTGCACTCTGTGTTTTCGAAAACATACATTCTTCGAAGATCTAAATTCAAATATATTTGAGAAACACTGTTAGGTGTGCAAATTAATTCGTAGCCACTCCTTCGTGAATTTATTGATTGTTTACAGATCACTAAAATAAATTCTACTGTCCAAAACAGTCTCCATCAGTTTCGTCCGCCATTTTCTATTTAATTAATCTTACAAGAAGCTAATGAGTAGACTGTGGATTTTTATGCAAAATAAACTCTAATTCGGTTGTGTGAAATGGAAGCTATATCAAAAAGTATTTATTCTTCCAGTGATTTTAATATGTCAGAAATGATGTAGCAATGTTCTTAAATTATTCTAACGTCTTTGCAGTGTTATGTTGTAGTCAGCCATTTTTACTATAAAGCCTACGGAGTCTACTGATTCATATCCAACGTGACGATTGAAAGACTTGATGTGAAAATAAAAATAAAATTAACTTGGAGATCCACGGATTAATTTGTACATATAATATATTCAACACACAATTCTTCGACTATCTTCAGCAATTACTTCTGTTCGTATTGTAGTTGTTTGAGGTGAACCTCATTAGGATTTGCAGAGTCTCGAATAGTTCAAGAAGCAGTCCCGTGCCATAAGTGTTAATTCTTTTGACTGCAACGACTAAATTACTTCGATTTTATGGCATTTATAGGAGTGTCTGTTGTAAAATGAGTCTCCGACTAATTAAATAAGGATCTCCCTTATCCGGCAACTCTGAATCAAAGTGCTGTAAGCGATAAAAATCAAAATCCCCCAAAGTTTCCCCGATTCCTCGATTACAGAGGATTACAGAACCAATGTGTTATCGGGATCGAAGTTAAAAGGTCAATTAGTTTTAAACGCGTTTTATTCAACGAACGGCGTGCGCAAGCCTTATCTTAATCTTCAAACGAAAGGCAATTCGAATAAATAGCTTCTCAAGGAAACGAGTATTCGCCGTCTTCGCCAATTCTCTATCGATTGATCGTTTCGAATATGTTTTTGGGAAGAATTAAGTTTCACTTTATTAATAAAAATACAACCGTGTCCCAAAATCGACTAAATTGCGGTTGTCGTCAGTTCGAACTTCGGCGTGTGATCTGTCTTCAAAAAGTTGATTATCCAAAAATCATTCGACGTTTAAAACAAATTGGAAAATAAAGCAAAATATATAGAAAAATAAAATTAAAAAAAAATAAAAATATAATTGCTTCACAATCCAAGAACAAAATCTCAATTTACTTTTGCACCGACCTAATTCGAATTGGACAATGACGCAAGACATTTTACAACAATACAGACCGTCATACTTCACCGACGTGTCCGCTTTTTATCTGTGGCTGCAGATTGATGACAGCCGAATGGCTCGTCAGAATTTAACAGTTGATCGTTATAATTCCATGCGATTTCGATGCAGATTAAAACGGTGACCAGAACAGTACAATTTAATTCCATAAAAATAATTAAATCGCAAAATTGAAAAAGATGTATCTCCACCGGCAATTATCAGCGAAATCAATCAGTGGACATGCAAATTGAACCCTTTAATGGGATTCCATAGAATTCTTCTTTTGACAAATTGGACGGCGAACGTTTGCACCGTGCAAACATTCATGGCGAGTTTTCAGTGCAGTTATTTTTTCAAAAGATTTGTTTGAGTTTACCTGTCATTTAATCCTCGTTTAATTTCAATCATTTATGATTGCGCGGTATCAATCCTTGCCCACCGTTCGCACGTTTAACTTCTGCCACTTCAAATAAATCTCGCGCGATCACTTTCGTTAAACTCGCTTTCGCTTTAACACAATTTCGTGGGAGAATGAGTGCGACGCTAATATTTTTGAAAGAGTAAAATTAGAATCTTGCTTGGTTTAGTAGTTCCAGGATTGAAATACTTTCTGGATATAATGGATGAACTATACATTAATCGTTTCGATGTAATTTTAAAAAATTACCGCGAGGATAAACGTAACTATTTATAACGAGCTTTTCGTAAACATTGAGCAACCATTTTTATAGTGTGACAGGATTTTTCATTTGGAAATCATTCTGCTTGTATGCCAGAGTAACCTTAACATTTCTCGACCAATAAAATGTATCAGCTTAAGGCACTCTAAACATTAAAAATTAACTATGACTAGATCCTATATATAGGATGCTATATAACCTAATAGATATGGCACAGAACAACGAGTCGTATTTTTTAAATTTTCAATACAGGCCCACATGAAAAAGTGGTAAAAATCAAGTTTTAGTATTTTCTTTAAAATTCCAACCAATCGCAATTTTTTCAAAATTTCTTTCTCAAGTGATGCAGCAAACTAATTGTTCCAGCTTCTCGAAAGAAATGCAATATTGAAAGAGTTATCGTGTTTTTAACAGTGTCTAAATATTATTACGAGTGACGGCGATAAATAAAATCGTGAAAAGTGTTCATCAAGTGAACGACGACTATTCGGGTGAACAATAAGTCAGGTCGTTTGTACGTCGAAACAAAGGGACGTATTATAGAATTGAAGTAGCTGCATCGAATCTGACATCTTATTCGCCGGCGGGACGATAAACGAGCGTCTGAATTTCCGTGCGAGGAAACACGTAATTGTTCCAATATATAATGCATACAGACACGGTAGACAGCTGTTAGACAGATATGCATCTCCATGTATTAAAGTATACGAGGTTATTGATGTAACCTCTGATGCATGCACGCCGTTCACTTTTATATCCGGCCGGTTCACCGGCTAGAATGATTTTCGCTCGCTAGCGTATTAGGTTATTCCGCGCATTTATAGCGACGCAGTTATCGATGTTGCATAGAGTACGGGGAGCTTTGATTATCCGGCATAAAGCTTCAGATTTAAGTCAACCTCCCTGTCTGTGCACGATAATGGATAGCTCTCGTGTGAGAAATGTACTGCGAAAGAACGCCGTAAATATACTCCTCCTTCCGCTCGCAGTTGTCTACGTCATTATTACCGAAGTGTTCGACACTGAATAACTATAATCTCGACATCAATTCATCCTATATTTGCGATCACGGTTAGACGGACAAATTTCACAACGCGTTCGCGACGGTTCTTGTTCGACGCAGGAAAAAGATGCGAAGGTATTAAACGTTTTCGTTTTCGAAATAATTCGCATAATCTCTGTCGTGAGTAGATTGTGGATTTTATACAAATATGTGAACAAACATTTAAATGTGATATATAATTTGTCATTTCGTTATACATTAGTCAAATCAATCGACGTAAAACGTAATAAGTGAAATGATCAATTTGCTTAGGATCTTTAATTACACCACACTGATAATCTCAACACGTCGACTGTGGGTGACGGAATTATTTGTCCAGGTTTTAAAATAAATGTTTACGTTAATATATTGATTGTACCAAATTTGATTAGGATCTATAAAATGCAAGAAAGTTGGAGGATTACTCAATATCATACATTTAATTATTTTTCAATTTTGATTTCGTTTATGGAATTTTCGGGGTTCTAGTTTGGCAGTCAAAGTGTTAACAGTAGAACTACCGAGTCAAAATGGTTCCTAATTTTTTCTTTCACGATTACGAAAATTTTAGAAATGTTTCGAATGAACTTCTAAGTGTACTTTGTCGAAATTGTAAAGCAATACATATTAATATAATGCAACTGATCAAGAATGTCCACGGACCAAATTAAACGTCTTATGAGCTATTGAATGGGGCATCGAGAGAAAACATGTGTAAAATTTTAACTCTGACCGAGAGAGTAGTTATAGGATAAAATGCAAAATATTAATTCTCGACCTACATTCCTTAATTAGTCATATGTAGAAATTCTGAACAAAATCGTACAAATTGTCGAATACCCAGGTACATATACTGCAATTAATTCGGATTTTTCTGTTAGAAATCCTGGTTGTAAAAAATTAAAAACTCGTAAAAATTCGGATTTCGCTTTGAAGTTTAAGAGCGACATCATTTATATTTTTCAGAGTGTCGGTGTGTCGGTATAAAAATCGTCCACGAATTTTGTCAAATTTTTTGGTGAGGTGCGCGCCGCGGTGAGGGAAAAAAATAATAAAATCTGCTCTTTCCCAGGAAAAACGAATGTGAAATTAAAGTTTTAAATTTAATTTCGTAAGGAGGTAAACCTGGACACATATTAGAGCTCGAAGCCACTCGTTTTCTTTCTTTTAATATTTTCGCTCGAAACAGCATGTGGGGCAAACCGGGTTGCGCCGATCAAACGCTCTTGTTCGCGATTCTGCGCTCGACTTGCGCGAACTTCGACGGCCTAATCTTTTTCTGCCAATCTGCGGTTTCGCGGTCTGGCTCGGCCAGAGATTCGCGTTGGACTTTCGCGACGTCTTAATAACGCCACGTCCGTGCTCGTTGCACTCGCCGCGAAACGCGCGGCGACTTTCAGGCGTCGTCGTCGCAGGAGACTGGCCTGCACATGGAACTCTCGGATCTCCGGTAGTAAAATACGCGGCTTAATTGCTTAATTTCTCACAACTAAGCCCTCGCTCGGCGTCGAAGAACAAAGGCGCTCGCCCGTTACTTTGGCCTTCTTACTTTTATGCGCTATCAACGTTACTCGCTGCGTGACACTTTAATTATGCCGGCGTGTAAATCCAGCAAGAGTTAACCCCGGGACTGGCCCAATTGACGATTAACCTGCGTTGCGCTTCAAATCTTTTCCTTTTTTCCTATTCTTTTCGCTTTTTTTCTCTCCTATTTTTTTTTCCTTTGCACACTTTCTGCTTTTTGCTTCCGCGCTACGCTCCTGGCAGAATTTTTAATAACGAGTTTCAGCGTAAAACACTTCGAGAGGGCTCTCTGCGCGTCTCGAGTATTTTTTCGTATGCGAGGTTTTTCGAAAAATGAGGAAGCAGTACCCGACATTTTTTGGGTGATACGTTGTCACTGATAACTCGTTACTTTCTATCGCAAGATCTTCCCGAGCACGACGTTGCGTATTAACCCTTAATAATTCAATTCAATTATATTTAATGGTCGTCCCTGTCGAAATGGTTGGTGGATAGAAACGTAGTGAGATAGTAAAAATTCATCTAAATCAAATTAAACCTTATTAAATCGTATTAAACCTACTCCGCATTTCTGTTCCATAAAACAGCAAATCAAATATTAAAGATAAATAAGTACAATAAATTTTAAAGATTTGTTGTAAAGTGTAATTTCCAATCTTCAAATGGTCCACTCAGTGCCGGTAAAATTGTCTAATGTTTTTACATATCGTGTAATAATATCATGTCAAAATATTTTTGTACAAAATGTTCAATGGCCTACGAAAGTCGATTTCTCGAAAAAAATTACGATCTTTTTACGAAATTGTGACAGTTCGGTCCTCCATATTTCGAAAATCTCAAATTCAGTGTTGTAATATATAATTCGGGTTGGGATGAACACAACGCGAAGCTGCAATAACGTTTTAAGCTAGTAACCGGCGCAGTTAGATAAATAAAAGCTAAAAATAATGAACAATCCGAGAAATAAGAATACTAAAAAATGAGGGCACGCATTACTACGGGGGAAATTTTTGGGACCATACTATTCCGAGTCCCGATACGTACGCGTCATCTCCTAGTCATTATCCATTCGTTGGGTCAACGTAAACGTTATTTAAGTGGGAATCGTGAAACAGTGATGAAGACAATGTGCGATAATAATGCGCATCGATTTAGTCGACGAGATGGGACCGGTGGAGCACCTTGATGAAATATGTTCGAGGAATTTAATATTATCGGTCAGTGATCTCCGAAATGGTTCTTCTGCGAGACGGATGGCAGCCTGGGAAAAAAAATCTTCATTTCACGTTTCGCGAGTTATCTCGCGACGGAGGATCTCCCGGAGCTCTCGGTTACACGACGAATTACACCGGGCGTGTATAGCGTCCGCGCGGCCGCGTTGCGATGTTTGTGTTTGCCTCGATTCATCGCGAACAGTCCCGGGCGATAAGAGCGTGTCCGCCAGTAAAATTATACTCCCTCGGTCCTCATTATACGAGAATAATGTTGACGGAAGGAAGAGAATAACGAAGAAAGTTACCGTTTGCATTAAACTTTTGATAAAATGCCTCGCGGTGCTACTCCCGGAACTGAGACAAGTGATTTGTCGCGTCAAAGTGAATCCTCCGGCGCGACGCGGCACCGGAGGCCGCACAAACGATTCGTTAGGAACGACCACGATGTTGTTTTTACATCATAAATTCAATTGACTCGGCCACGCTCGAGGAGTTTTCGATACGGAACTTTTCGGACAGGGAAACCCTCCGCGAGAAAGGGAGGGGGGAAAAACGTCCGGATAATTAACCGTTGCGATGACGGTCCGTGCCGCTAAACTCGTCGACGCAGAATCAAAGCGCTAGTTAGCAGATAACGATGTTCTTATACGCGTTTTGTTCTTAATAGAGGTTGCACGCCCGGTATACGTACTACCTCCGAGCGGGATAGTAATGTTCGATAATTTGATTGAGATTGGATTCGGATAATAGAAGCTCCTTTCCACTTGAAACTTGCGCCGTTCTCTTCCATTTGCCGCAATTTCCTTCGAGTTTTAATACACCCCGCGATCTGCATGACACGCGTATCGATCAATCGTAATCACTGCGCCACTATTTCGTTTCCATCTTGTGTACAAACGCGAATACCACGATGTCAAAGACGCGCGTAATATCAAGCTTGAAAAAGTTATCCTGCTCGTACTCGTCAGCTCGTAACAATCTTTCTGTAAACATCATAACATGTTATGCAACTCTGACATAATTGTACATTTGTTTTTCTATGCGGTAATGATATAATGTTACTCTTACGGTGGATCTAAAAAGTGTTTGAACTAGTATCTCAATTTCCGATTCTGTCGATTCTGTTCCGATTTTGTCGTTGTTTGAACAACGATAATTTCGTAATAGAAAATAGTACAACAATAAATCTAGACTCATTTTAATGATTGAAGCCTCTACTTTTTGTTCACTGTTTTCTCGGATATTTTTTCATGATGTAGCATGTGTTTTCACTGAATCGCCAGTTTTGTACCGAAAGAACGTTTTTGCTCTAGAAATAGTTTGGTCAGGTTTTTTACAAAATTCCATAAATTGAAACGTCGGTAACAACATTCGTTTATGACTCTACCACATATTTGGAGGTTGAAGCATACTGCTTGCGACGATAAAAAATGCCCCATTTTTACTTGCTGTTGTGTAAAACAGAAATAGAGAACAAATTTGGTTACATGGTCTTTTTTACAGTTTACTGTAAAGCAGGCAGTCTCATTCAAATTACACTAAATTAACCGAAAAAATGTGTGTATCAATTTCTAGGAGGTTGTTGTAAAGGGAAAGCTTTAATTTTCCAAGTCATGGTGGATTCAGTGTTGCAAGAAATTTTAAAAAGTTGTAAACTGACCATAATTTTTTATTAAAACTAGCCCAAGCTTTCTTGTAGTCAACTGCGTGAAAATAACCTAAAAATTGCTAACGACAGAAGCTTTAACACAATTTCAGAAACTTGCGAGTGATGGAAGTTTTACCAAAATCTCGTAGCTGTATTTTGGATGTTAATTCGTCGACACTACTAACAAGGAATAGTTTTCATACCGACGCGCGACGTACGCTCGAGGGCATACTTCTCCTAGTTGCTCTCTCGAAAGTGGAGACAACACTTATTAGTAGGTACATTGTTAGAGAATAGCTCTTACAACTCTATCGTCTAATAAGTTACACTCTTGAACGGCAAATTGGAGTTGAAGCACAGCATAATACTCGATCACGGTGAGGCGAGAAATGATTCGCCTCGAACATCCAACGTCTGCCCAAAAATGTAACAAGTATTCTATATTTCATTAAACTCGTTGTTCTGACATTTCTAAAAAAATGTTATGAGCTTTAATATATAAAAATGTGCAGTCTAATTATTGCAAGCACAAGTCCTGTACCACTTTCTTCGCTTCTGGACTGAATTAAATTTTTAGGCGTATAATTAATAATAATAAGATAATATTATAATTTTAGGCTTTCACAATTAATCGGTTGTGACTGAAACTTAAATCCAAATTTTGTATCTTTCAACTCGAAGATACAATCGCCATTTAAAAAATTGAAGAAATGCACAGAAATGAATAATTTCCGATAATAGAGTGTATTCTGATTGTTTGCAAGTGACGAACAAAATGATTTTTAATGAAGAACAAATTCGCGAAGGAAGGGCTACGAATTAACTCATACAGCTGATAATTAATTCAAATCTAGCTTTAAAAAATAGTGCAACATCGACTTCAAAATCTGGTTACTACCATTAATTAAAAATCGCCGACTATCGTTACATTTTTTGCATATAAATAACACACGGACGTGACCAAATATTACACACTATAAAAATGTCACAAACACGCATTTCGTATGTTTTAAATTGAACCATCAGCGCCGGAAGTAGTACAACACATGAACAAAATTTAAAACAAGTGACAGGCGTGCGCCAGTGCAACAAAACATGCTTTTCCAAACCGTGGAACTGCGTAGACCCAGCAAACTACACAATTTTTGCATTTGTTCTCGTTATTCTATCCAAAAAAAAAAATCATCCGTTTTCCCCTCGCACGTAGAGCTTCAAATAAAACAAACAATTACTGCAGAAAGGTTTAAACGCTGTCCAATCATTTTAAAACACAAATTTTCAAATAAAAAAAAAATAAAAGACAACTCTTTTGTATGACTTTCTTAACGGCAGTGACGGGTAGCAGTAGACAGCGCGAAACAATAACCTCCAATTCCCTGTACATCGTTGTCTCTTTATTTTCCCGGTCCCGGTAATTGTTCTTAACATAGAATGTATGATTAATGAAAAGAATAGCCCATCCATATTAGGCAGGTTTCCTCTACTACAGTACAGTCTTGATCTAAGCCCAATCCTCGGGTCGTAGAAAACGACAGCGCTAAACACAGTTTAATTTATATCGTGTTCAGTGTCATTTTAATCAGAAAAATGCCACGAATAAGTTGGTGAACGTCCCATAAAAAAATAATGAAAAATAAAGACATGTGTGCACTACGCAGTGGAGGGGATAGGCGAACTAACTAAGACCGTGTAGCTCCGTTCGACTTGGATCAAGACGTTACTGTACTCGTAACGTTAGGCTAACAGAGACTTCAGATGTCGACGGTTCGGATAATCGAGATCCTATTTCGAACGCTATTAGCAGCTGGTACGAGTACCGACTTTCGACATCAGACACCGTGGCAATTTACTAGCACAGAGAAAAATCCGAAATTGGAATCTGCAATTATAATAGCGAATAGTGGAGAGAAACAGCGTGTACAAGTTTCTTCGTGGAAAGCTGGCTGGTAGTTCTTAACTTTTCCGATGGGCAGAGGAAGAGCCTGTAAGGGTTCGTTACAGGTTTGATAAACTAATCCATCGCGGGACGAGCTCTTCCTACAATCTTCTTGGTGATGATTAATTGCCTGAACATTTCTTCCGGTGGATCGAGTACCGCCGCGGCCTCGTAATTTCTCCGATAAATGTATCGACGTTAACGTTACTTTCATTAAAATTCATGGCCGAGATCGAAATTTTCGATCGAACTCTTTTTGCGAATTTATTTTCGAAAACCTTCCTCTCCCGGCCCGGGGAACACTAATCTTCTGTAGCAGACGGTTCTGACCATTAATCTTCGTCGTCCCGACTGCGCGATTTCAACGAGCAATTTTCTAATTTACTGCAGCGAAATTAATTTATTTTTTATTAAATAATGGCACGGCCGAGTCTACGTGTGCTCGGTCGAACTTTCGAAAACGGAAAAGGGACTTTGCAAATATAAAACAATAGGAAACGCAACACCTTTTTTCTTATCTGTGCTTTTGTTTCAAGTCGTGAGCAATATTTAATCGAAAGAGACAGAAAAAGTGAACTGTTTTGATAGTGACAGTGTTCGAACAATATTTATTTGTTAGTTTAGTAAACAAGCATACAGGCGATCTAAACAGGTCTGCGTGTATCTGTCAAATTCTTAAAAAAATGAAAACAGAGCTGAGATTTTTGCTTACTAGAAAGATTTTTACTTTGATCTAGACTTTTATTTAAGGTCGTGATCAATATTTAAAGAAAAGAGACAGGAAATGCAAATTGTCTTAATTGAGACAATACAACGTACAGAAAATATAAAACAATTTACACGTACCTGTTGAATTCCGAAAAGTGGAAAAAGAGCACAGAGTTTTATCGGAAAGCATAAATTAATCAGAAACACAAATTATGTAGTTTTATCTGGCTCTCATTTAGAATGAGGATCAATATTGAAAAAAGACAGTGAAAGAGGATTGCACCGATTATGACGGTGTTCTGATATTAAAATGAAAGTTTAATGTCGCAACTGAAATCCCCCTCGATCGACGCAAGTATTAATCCCATTCTTACTGAATAAATAACACAATAGACTGCACGGTCTATTAATTACCGTGTTCGCTGTCACGAGGGTTTCTACTGCCGCGTACACATTTCCAAGTTTTATTTCATAAAGCATGGCGAAACAAATGAAATCGTTAAGAACAATGTATTCGCGTTGTAGCGTAAATAAACAATGGAATTAGTACGCCCGGATTATAATGTACCCTGGGAAATTCGTTCCATAAATAATCTGGAAAATATTAATCTTTGCATGTACGCAGCAGAGACTCATTTGCCAAAATTTGACTACGAAAATTACATTTAACTGAAATCACGGGCATTATCATGGGCAGCAAACATTAACACATGAAGCAAAATAAAATAATTAAAAAATTATTATTTTCAATGTTGGATGCAACAAACATTCGCAAGCACAATATACATTTTTGCAAATTCAACTCTCGAAAATGAACATTTCAATTCTTAATCATTATATTGCGCATTTAATGCATTTATGATAAAAAAGGATGGATCAAGAATTTTAAAATACTGTTGTATTATTTTCCTTGTGATTATTAAAAATAGAAATAAATGTCTGTGCAGCTTCTGTGTCTTGCAATTAATAGAAACAATTTTTATTTTTATTTTTATTTTAAGGTAAATATAGATCTATGAGATCCATAGAAGAATAAAATAAAGTTCTCGTCCTCAAAGGATTAAAGAATCTCTTTGACAATAAATAGTGGGCATAGTAGTGAATGTAGATTTCAGAAATAGTCAAGTTCGAAAATTGCCTGAGACAATGCGGAGGGAGCCTGTTTAATTATGTGAAAGGATATTTCGCTGCAGTTGCTCGCAGTTTCGTTAAGATGGCGGAAATATAGACCATGGAGGAACAAGGACTACGGATACAGAAACCGACGTGGATAGACTAGAGGCGAAGAGCTGTTTGTTCTTATGGAAAAAGGAAAATGAGAAAGTGGAAAGGACCATTCTTTAGAAGTTCTCTCCTTCCTGTCTGCTTTTCCTGGATCTTCAAGCCATCAACTCCTCCCTTATCCTCTGGCGACGCGACGTTTCGGGAAACAACTTGCTTAAAATTAATTGAACATATCAACTGTATGCGAAACTTTTCCTTCTGCTTTCATTTATTTGTTATGAACAAACGAGGTATGTTAACGGTTGATAATGGCATTCGTTACTTAGACACATCAATAACAAACAATTGGACACAAATGCGGAAGATTGTAACCGTCATAATTATAAGTCATTATTACTAATATTATTTAACATTAATAATACCATTATTAGTAATAAATAGTATTGTAGAAAGTTTAAAAGAGTTTAAGCATGTTAATATATTATTTTCAATTCATTAAGATTGTTAAAGAAACAAAGGATCTTCTATATGGCTATTGTTTTTGTAATTAAGACGCGGCAATTTTTATTTTGCATAAAGATTCGCAGTCTAGTCATCATGTATGAACAATTGAGAACTTTTTGCGTACACCTAACAGAATTTGTAAACGTATGGGTGGAGCTAGATCTGGAACTTGAATTGCATTTTATACGAATTTTCATTCATTAGTTTAGTTTAGTAATTTTATACAAACCAATACATTTTTTACATTACTAATTTCTGGTGCTTTTTCATTCATTGTTGAAGAATTTATTTAACGAAGAGGGATTCATTTAATTGAGCGAAAGATCCAATATCAAAAATTAATTTGATTAATTCGAGCAAACTAGTCATTGTTTCCTTTCGAAATTTGTAAACGCGTATTGTAATGTACACTCTTGTGTAATTATTCTTTAGAATCGCCTCGATAAATCCTGCAAGCAAAATTAATTTCTATAAATCTGAAGCGATTAATTGCAAGTGATAATCTCGAGTCGGTTGATATATTTTTGCCAGTAATTCAACATTATTTCCTTGTGAGTAGGTTCGAATTGCGTTTGGTCAACCGTGATTCGCGTTTCTTATCGTTTATGTCATTTGTACGTTCGATTTAATAACACAGAATTAATTCAGCATTTTGAAGAGGTTCAGTTCCAAGTTTTTTTCCTTTATAAAATCACGACATTTTATAAACTTGTGGAGTTGGCAATCCAATACTTTTCAATGCAACTTTTCTCCAATTAAAAATCAGATGATAAAAATTCTCTGTTAACATTTCGTCAAAGTTAAAATTTCTTTAAGAAGAAATATGCTTCAGAAAATATTAAACGAAGAAAGATGTTACTTAAAAAGACATCCTCAACCCAAACAGATCCCCGATTGTACCTAATTATTATTATTATGTATTTATTGCTTTAAACCATATGTGGCATCTACTTTTAAGGAATTAAAAAGTTCACCCAAAGTAAACAGCCTAAATTATTAACTCCTAAATTATTAAGTAAGACAACGCTTTTTATTTCGAAATAAGAAAATCGCTATCCCCTCTTCTTCTTCTGCATCCGAAATACGACGAAAGCCGGTCCCCAGCCATCGCCTTATATCGAGAGAAAAATGACTCCGGCATAGGCCTAGACCTCGTAACAGTCCGAGGGTTTAATTATTAATGAATGACTTGTTTAATCATTCATAAACAGTGGACCTTAATGCAAAATAAAAATAGAAAATTATTCCTTAGTAATTTTAATAGACTGGAAATAATGCAACGCTACGCCTATATCCTTCTAATATTTTTACTGTTCTGTATTTCATCTACTCATTTCGTTCAAAAATGTACAAAATACACAATCTAATAATGATTTTATCCTAGTCTACTTATTTTAGAATGTCGTCCCACTGTAGTTTAATCTTGACAGAAAATCAAAATTGTACGCATCGATTTCAAGAAAGTAGGGGCAAATAGAAAATTATTTCTTCCGTAACATCACTAACCTGGAAATAATATAAATCCGTAATCTAACAATGATTTTAATATTTTAAACTACTCTCTTTATAATGTGCCCTCTTAAATTTATTTTTCTCTCTACCGGGATCACTTTCTTTTGCGGGTGTGGGATAATCAAATGAGCTTGAGGCAGCCGCCGCCGTTCCGATCTTATCGAGTAAAAATTTATCAACGTCAGTTTTTCGATGGTGGAAGGGGCATGATCGCCTCGATTCCTGGCCGGCGATAAAATTCGAAATTTCCATTCATTCGTTCGCAAGACGACGGGCGTCGCGGCGCACATTTTCCCCCGGCGTCAGTGGTCGCGCCATTGTATCGAGTCAATGGACTATCCATCTAGCGCAGTTGCCGATTTACCAAATTGCAAATCGATACTACGCGTTCCGCGGGCCGGTAATATACCTGACCGCTGCCACCATCCCGATAGCGTTCGTATACAAAATCATGTTTAAGGTATATTCAATATTGACCGGGGCGTCGCGACGTCTCGACACTGGCTAAGATTACGACCCCGCGGTTCCATACTCCTCCGCAACTACTATCTTTACAACCCTTGCAAAATATATATTTCTGCGGATGTGCCGCGGAGGAAGCAGCCCGTAAAACGGGATTCTCCACTTTATAGAATGTAAATTAAGTGATTCTTCTTCATAAACCGTGATTCACTATCATCGAAATTTTGTGGCCGCGATAGAACTTTATGAAATACGCGACACCTAACGTTTGACAAAGTACTCGCACTAAATCCGCCAATGGATACACGTCGTCCTTTCTGCCGTGAAAGCAAATTGAAAACGTTGACGATTTTCAATTGTCGGTAACCTATACGGATCTTTTTGCAATTTCCCATTTTCTGCGACTGTTCCCCAAAAACTAAGCGAAACATTTTCTTTGAGGACCCGAAGACTCACCGTAGCAAAACTCAACTAAACAATTAACAAACCTATTATTCTTTTTCTATATTGCGCCCCATAAACTTGCACACGGCATAAATGCATAAAAGTCCAGAATCTAATTTATTGAATTATCACAAAAGTTTTTCACAAAATTTTCGTGAACACAAAATTTTAAAACATTAGAAAAAATGTCACCACGTTGTTTGTATGTGTTAGCGTTGCCTAATACTTACAGCACAGTTGCGTAGCTGTTACAATGCGTGTGACAAATACACGCAGCCTTGCCCGCAGGGGCGTGGCTTCGTGCCCGCCGTTCTGCGTATGCCCAGGGCAAGAAAATCGCTGCCCGTACGGGCAGACGCTGGACCGTTCTGATTTAACAACTTGGAGTGTATGCATTTGCAATCAACAAGCAACAAAAGGAGTAGTTGTGTGATTGAAAATATTATTTGAAACAATTTAGAACATTATGGAACTAAAATCGTTGGAATACCTATGACAGACTGCGGAGATCTAAGCATTTATGGCATGTGCATGCAAAATACCACGGATATTAACTAAAATTAATTTTTATTTCAACTTGGTATCAAGAAGTCTTTCACTGAACGAAATAAAATGTTTATTAGAATTTCAAAGAAACAACATGCAGAAACAAGAATTTGCATAAAGAGTGTCTGTTTATGATATACATTCTGTATGATTTTTTAATTTTATGTTGGTACTATTCGTTTATGAAAACCACATCAGCAATGAAGTGAATGGTTTATATTTATAATAATTTTAGGAATTGCCTTCATGGTTGATATTGAAATTATATCGCGAAAATGTTGCTTTAATTGTGACTCGCAAATTTCCGTAACAAAATTTACTGCTGAAGGGTTGAAATAATTTCAGTACAATAAATAGAATTATTCGTATACGTAGCATATATAATAGATAGTCATGGTTACCAATTAAAGTGCCAAAATGTTCGCAAAACGTTCCCCGGGCGACTACAAATCCTACCAGCAACTTTTACAATCGATTATCAATATATTGCACGCTTGTTACTAACTACAATTGAAAATGTCATTAAGGCAATAAGTCCTTAATTCTGTATATATTATAAATTCGATCGGTGCTCGTGAAATATATAAATATATTCGCAAAGTTAAAAATGTAAAGCACCGTATGACTTTTTACATGCGTTTACCGTTGAACATTTTCGAAACGCTTTTAACATGCCCTAGAGAGAAGCGAAATTACTGTTTCGCAATTTATTCTCGTCGGATATATTATAATACATCGTGTAACCTTTTAGCATACTTCAATTTAGTCAAAAATAATCCATTAAAACTCTCGAAATCGTTAAATACGTGCAAACCCGCGTTCGATTGCTTTTATAAAAGTTTAACGAAAACGAAATCCATTGTTTAATCACTGAAATTAATTCGCGACTAATTGGGCCATAGCATCGTCTGCAATGTTCGTTTATAATAACCACGTTCCCTATAATTGGAAAAGTGCAGGGGAAAATATTTGACCGTCAATTCCAAAGCCGAAAAGCTTCAAATTTGGAATTCAATCATATAATATAATACAGCATAATCCTAATGGACACCGTAATTTTTAACCTCGATCTTAATGAATTAAATATATTTTAAAATAAAAACTTCTTTAATCGATTGAAATACTTTTAAACACTTTTAACCCATTCTGTATGAAAACAAACGCTACAACATTATTGAAAATTAAAAATTAAAAAAAAAATATTAAAAAATATTGGAAATTAAATATAAAAATTTCTTTTATTATTGATATAATTTATGAACATCCAATTAAGTTGAGAATTTAAGCTTTTTTTCTAATATTTGTTTTCTATTCCAATATTATTAAAAACTCTTCTTGTGTATCTTAATTGTTTTCTATTTTCTTATCAATATTTATTTTTCTATTTTCCAGTGCAATAGAATAAATTTTTTAAAATCATTCTAGTGTCATTGTATTCTACATTTGAAATAAGGTTTGTGTACTATCAATTTTACCGGCTTTTCGTAAATATAATTTTATAAACGACAGAAAACACGATGTTAGATTCACCTTTTTAGAAGTAAGGGTTTACTAATTGGAGAAGTCAATTAATCTTGATAGCGTCGAGAATTTCCAGCCTCGTAAAAGTCAATTGAGCGAAATGATAGATTTTTGGACGTGCAATATTTATTACCCCGCCTTTTTCTTTTATACCTTTTTCGTACATGACCATTGGATGAGCGCAATGGAGTGAACAGTAATCGATTTGCCTGGCCGGGACAGAGTGTAACGATAGTTCGATGTAAACGAGTGTCAACGCCTGTCCTCGCTTCTTCTGGATCCTTAAAGGAAACACACACTTCGTCGATGAGGATTTCCGCTGAATTCATTGGAGTGGGGGGTTGGGGGGAGGTTTCGCGAGCGTAAAGGGAACAGGCTAATTTACGTTCACTGCAATCAGCCACGATCAGGGCTAATATCTTTCTCCCAGATGCCGATGAAATATCCACCTGTCACTGGGACCAGTGTGCCAAATTACAAATCGATATTCAGAATCTCGTCTCGATGATTCCACTTCCCCGGTAATATTCCTGAAAGATTCACGGGATACCTCACCCTGAAGAGAAATTTATCACCACTCTTTGGTTCCTGATATTAATTTAGTTCGCCGATAGAAATTATGTTACCCGGGCGAACCGTAATCGAATGATATACTGTGAACGAAACGCACACTTTACCCTGCTGCATAATTTCATCGAAGTTTCGCTTCGGTATTGCATAAAACTTCTTTCCAATAGCAATTTTGTCTTCCATAATCTCCACTTTCAAAATACACATCAAACAATTTTTTCATATTCTCGCAAAATTGTCCAAAGTTGCGTCATTCTTTTTCTGGTAATCGTACTTGCCGTTTCATGTTTCAACCGAAATATTTCACCGTTTTGTATTTTAGAATTGCAAACGTGCTCGTAGTTTCATTTTCGAACAGCGTTACTTGTATACTTAATGATTTTACCTAGATCATGAAATTGTTTAATAAAAAATCTAATTGCAGTCAATCACTTGCTGGCATGATTTTTCTTAAATCATTAAGTGGTATCTTAACTGGTAGCTTGTTTTATTTTTGAACAGTTTGAGTAATCTAAATAACTGTGTCAACTGTGACATGAGTGACTTCATGAACACCTGTCCGCATGATCATGCTCTCATTCTCCACACGAATGCATAAAATGCGCTCTGCAGACATTGGCGACCACCAAAATTGAGTAACAAAAGTTTCAGGCGTTTAATGAACTCGTTTTATTACGAACGGTTTCGGTGATCTGAATAAAATTGTAATATTTAGCAGCCAGTGAATTGTAACGTGAGTGACCGTATTAATACTTGTCGACTCTCCAAAATAATTGTTCATGCTCTCATTCTTGTCAAAAATGCATAAAACGCGCTCTGCTCTCATCGGCGACCACCAAAATTGAGTAACAAAAGTTTCAGACGTTTCATAAACTCGTTTTATTACGAACAGTTTCGGTGATCTAAATAAAATTATAATATTTAGTAACCAGTGAACTGTGACGTGGGAGACTATATTAAAGCTTGTCCAAAATAAGGAGAACGAACGAATATTTTCATGCTCTCATTCTCGTCAAAAATGTATAAAACACGTACGCCACACGTCGTCGAACACTAAAATGGAGTGGCAAAAGTTTCAGACGTTTAATAAGCTACTTTTATTAGAAACAGTTTCGCTGATCTAAATAAAGTAACAGTGCTTATAAATTTGTCGATTATGGCACGATTGACTGTACGATTACCTGTAGACGTACCAAAATGCTTCTTCACGCACTCATTCCTCGTCAAAGATGCATAAAACATGCTCCCCGCCAATCGGCGACCGGGAAAATTGAAAAACTTTCAATAAAACCGCGAGGACACGAACGAAACGAGATGAAACATATCGAAAGCGTCGGGTGATCCTAATTCAACACTGCCGTATTATACCGAGAAGGAACCGGTTGCGTCTAAATTGACTTCTCAAATGAATTCTCGGAATGATTATGTGCCTTCCGACTTCTTCGCCTTTTCCTCGTCTCTCGCTCTCCCGGTTTCCTCGGGATCGGCGCGGATCGATCGAGAGGAAGATTGTTAAATGTTAAACCACTTTTCATCGTTGCTATATACCGTCGGTTCACTTGGAACAGTTTCAGCAGAAAGTTCCGCAACAGTAGCCCTCGGAGATTGAAATTACTGCCATTCGTAACCATCACATGTCAAATGAAACGTAACATTTTCCGTTACACGTTGCTGCAAGATCAATTCGTCTCGCCGATCGGATAGATACTCGACAGGGAGAGAGAGAGTGTGTGTGTGTGTGAGAGAGAGAGAGAGAGAGAGAGAGAGAGAGAGAGAGAGAGAGAGAGAGAGAGAGGAACAACATTTTTGCAATCGGAATGCTAAGTCGCTGACGTCCGGGATTTCCATTCCGGAATTTAATCGCGAAATTTCACCAGAGGAAAATTGCTTTGTTGAATTCTCGTCCAATGTTCGACAACTTTCGACTCGGCGCGTGTTTTAAGGTTTAAAGCACGTTTCGCCGGGAATGAAGTTTCGTAAAATGGAGCGGTGACCTAGTTTGGTCGACCATGCTTTGCCAACTTTATCTATTTATTGATATTCATTTTTCTACATATTAAAATCAGTGCAATAGTTTCCTTTTAACGACCATCTTACGTTAACGACTAATCTCAATCGTAAACAGTTACGAGGGCGAAATAAGAGACAAGTCGAATTGAGACGACCACATTTTTACCATAATCAATGTTATGACTAGACTGCGGATTTTATGCATTTATCGCAAAAATGAGTAGCTGTAATTTAGAACAATCGAAACATTAGAAGAATTTAAAAATGCTGTTACATTACTTTCATCCTATTGAACGTGTTAGAAAAGAAAAAGAAATTTTTGGTCCACTCCAATTTGGTGGAATTCAGATGGAACATTTTTATTTTGCGTAAAGATCCGCAGTATAGTTATGACTGCCAAAAAGTAAAAATACAGCTACCTCTTAGCATGAACCAAATACAGTCATTTCTTTATATATGTCGCCAAGGCCTAGATGATAAACGTCGCGGAATTATCCCCACTACCGCGGGGTATACCTCGCGAGGGGCCGCGAAGCTCGAGAGGCCTCGAACACCGAGGAGTGTAAACATAACACAGCTCCTGGACGATACATGACGCTGGCAAGACTCGTGTTGTTGACATATATCGAGAATTCACTGTAGTTGTAAAGCCAAAAATTTCAACGTGTCTTCTTCGTTTTAAATGCCTGTTATGCATATCCTAATCCAATTTAATTTACTCGACTATACTACAATAAAAATTAATTTATTGGTCAAAGGACAGTGCATCCATATATGACCAACATGGCATCCAATGTGTTAACCCCTTGCACCATAACCAAGCCAAATCCATGATGAAGATTTCAATCAAAATCTTCTATTTTATTAATTTCCTCGGAATCCGAATAAAATTTTATTTGGTTGTTGCCGTAGCCATTAGAGAATGCATGGACATTCAGTAAACACAAACTTTCTTCTATAACCTATGACGTCGATGCGACTATGAACTAAGAAAAAAAACCTTTGTTCTATTTTTAAGAAATTCTGAACGTCAAACAAGTTCTAATCAGTGCAACCGTGGAGCAAATCGCTCAGGGTTAACAATCGTCCAATATAATCGTTATCGCACGATATCAGATATTCGTCAGGTTCGATGTTCGGTTTTCGCGTGGTTGACCGATAAAGTAAAATAACCGGTCGCTTAGGCGCTGAATATCCCGGGTGATACATACATAATTAGTATGATCCCATCACGCGAAACGTCAGAATCCGCGATCAGGCGTCGTGCATTACAACGAGCGGGATTAGTGAAACGTTTCGAGATTCGGATCCAGTTTCCGCGGATTATCCGGACGGAATTGCCGATCTACGCTCTCAGCTGAGCCCGGGAGATGGTTGGGGAGCGGAAACGAGGATTTACGTGAGCGCACTCGATCGAATTTGTCCGGCGTCTTCGCCTACGCTTCCTCGAGGAAATGTTATTTAACAGGTATCAGTTCCTCGAAACTTAGTCCACATTTCGCTGGTTGCTATCTCCCCCGCCCGGATCCAAGCTTTCTCCCTCTCACCCTCTCTCTCTCTCTCTCCCTCTCTCCCTTCATCTTTCTCTCGCTCACTATCTCGTCCCCAGTCATCCCTAGGATCAGACCGGGGACTTTTAGCGTGGCTGCTGCCATCCGGGTATCGATCCTCAGCTCCCGGTGCCGAAGTTTGACACTGTAAACCGGTTTAACGAAAAATGGTTTAACTTCGAGTAGCTTGGCCCCATAACGCTTTCTCCGGGACCATTATACCGCGCCAGGCTAAGGCTGATTGTGATTTACCGCGACCCACCGTGAACGATGCTTGATCCTGTAATTGAGTCGCCATCCACGGTGTTATCTTCGATGAAAGAATACCCAGTATTGTATATCATCACCGGAGAATAACGAGAACGGGCCACGGCTCAACGACGGTAACATATCAACCACGGTGATGCTCCTCTTCGATAGCACGCGAAAACTTCGGCCCACGCTATACCGGCACGATAAACAACCCGGCCGTACCGTCAAATAGTCGCGGAACGCTGCGAAACAGGAACAAACTTTAACAAACCCTCGGGATCTTGAAACGTTCTCTGCTCAGCTTCTTCGTTTAACAAAAATTTATTATTTTTTTTTAATAAAACGGTGGAACGACCGGTTTCATATTTCACGATTGTTGAAATTGTAAAAATACATTTACATGGAAAATAATGGAATAAATTTCCCTGAAAATTACGGTCAATCCCAATAGATTTAGTTTTGCCATTTTTATGACACAATATTTGCCCAGACACTTTTAACCCTTTGCACTCGAAGCCATTTTAAGTGTAAAACGAAACATTTCTGCCGACCTAGAATATTTCCCTTCTATCTATATTTTGTTCATGCTATACATACGAAAATGGTGCAATTTACTCGTACAGTAATGAAAAGTTTAGTAATTTATTAAATACAAACAAATTTAATAATGTAAAAAATATTTTGAATAATGATACAGCAACTTTTAGTGGCGCCTTACAGTCGCCATTCGAGTGCTAAGGGTTAACACTTTGAACGCCAAACTAGAAACCCAAAAAGTTCCATAAAATCAAAGTAAGTTATTTAATGAAATAAAAATTGCAAAAAATTAAATGTACGATACTGAGTAATCCTACAACTTTCTTGCATGTTACAGATCCTAATTAAGTTTAGTACAATGAATATATCAACGTAAAAATTCATTTTAAAACCTGCATTAATAATTCCGTTAGCCACATATGGCTGACGTGGCGTTCAACGTGTTAATACTTGGTAGGTTTAGTGTTAAGCAATGTTTTTACTGGGGATGACCGAGTACACCGTAAGTCGAGTTCACCGTCACTTCTTAGCTCTTCAGGAACGACGTCATTTTCTGTATGATTGACGTCATACAAGGTGTCCCTAAAATGTGCCTCCCTGAAAGAGATGATTCCTGAGGTTCATTTGAAGTAACTTTTTCCTTTGCGAAAATGTTCTCCGCGGCTTTGTTAGGGAGTTATTAACGAAAAACACGGACCAATCAGGTCGCGGCAACAGCGGACCGCTCGACGATAGGTCCCGCCGAGCGTAGCGTTGTTATTGGCCGAGTCGGGAACGGTCCGCTGTTGCCACGGCCTGATTGGTCCGTGTTTTTCGTTAGTAACTTTTTAACAAAGCCGCGGAAAATTATCTACCCGAATGACCGAAAAACTGGTGTGAAATTTGTTTTCTTTCTTAATATGTTTAATACATCGAAAATAATATTATAATATTACAATAAATTTTTCTAATGTGTTCACTGTTTTAAACTACACCTATTCATTTTTGTCACAAGTAGCGTAAAATCCGCAATCTAATAATAAAAAAGAATTGAAACGATGAAAGTGCACTGGTAATCACAACACGTACATTGCACTACACTTTACGAAAATGAAAAACATTATAAGAAGAGCTGTTATAAATATCTCTAGCTGATCGAGACCATAAGAAGATCTGAACGCAAAGATTTGGAGAACACTTGCGAGCAATGACATAAATATTCCCGACCCGGTTAACGGGGGGTGGTTTAGTATAATTGCGGGGAATGATTCGGTGACTTGGTGCGCATCGCATTCAATTTAAGGCAAAACATCGGCGCATTATTGAGCGCATGGTCTGTTATATTCAGTAATCGACTGGAAAGCGTTCCATCCAGAAAGTTCAGATCAGGCGCTTTTGCTTTCAATGGGAACTTGTCGTTTAGCAAACGGAAAGGGAAAAAAGAAGAAACCGGAATGGAGGGGAGTGGCGAGTGAGAGAGGGAGGGGAGGGGGGCAGAAAAAAACCCGTCGCGAAGCGTTTCGTGCTTCTTCGTTTTAATATCACCGGGAAAAATCGAAAAGGAAAACTGCCCCTTTATAATGAACCATCGCCGATGCTATACATCGCCTGGAACTTGCAACGCCTCCCTCGAAAGTTTGCCGGGGCCATTCGATGGGAAACGAATTCCAGTGACTTCACCGTTGCACCGTCTGAATGCATTTCCAATCTGGCTCGAAATCGCATTGCCCCAGACGCCCCCATTTTCCAATGGCGGGAATTCAGTGGAAAGTAAAAACATTTAGAAAGTCATCACCTTATATTAGTCCACCCCCCCCCCCCCATCTACCCCATCGAAACCTTCGCTCGTTTATTTCCTTCTCTTTTTTCGCTTTTTTTCTTCTTACGAAGAACAAAAGAGAGAAGTTCCTCCGCGTAGGACATGATCGAGCCGATGAAATATTGCTTTGCATATAAATGTTCGATCGCTATTTATGATCCTCGGATAAAGCGTAATGTGGCCCCGAGATCCGACTCAACTTTTGTCGTTATTACCCAAGATTCTCGAACTTCGAATGGCCCCGACCGAGATATTTAAAATCCGATTTTTCTGAAAGATGGCCACGCGTGCCGCGGAATAGTCGTTCTTTATGATTGCTCGAATCGGAGAACTCGACCACGTAAATTGTTATGGGTCTAAATAATATCTGCGGTGCGAGAGACATTTTCTAATACCCTGGAAACGTTGCTGCGAAACTGTAAAATTAACGTAAATGAGAATTGAATTTAGTAAATGAACCTGTCACGATTCAATTCACATTTTACTTGCCATTTACAGTCGCCAAATGATTTTCGAAACTTGCAGCACTTGTACGTTGGAATTCGTCATACTGTGGACTACACGCACAAATAACTTCTAAAGTCTGACACATAAACATTCTTGAATTTTTACGATATTTTCTTTAACCCTTGAATGGCCATTTTAAACATATTTTACACTACACAGCGAACTCTCGATATATGTCATCAGCACAAGTCTTGTCAGTGTCGTGTATCGTCCAGGAGACATACCCGAGCCGTATTATGTTTACACTCGTCGGCGTCCGAGGCGGGGATAATTCCCCGACGTTTATCATCCAGGCCTTGACGACATATACAGAGAAATCACTGTATTCAACGAGAAAATCGACGTTGATCTCAAAGAAGTGGATTAGAAAATATACAAAAATAATTAATGCATAAGAATATAAATAAATCTAGCCACGACTGAAATGAAATATGAAAATGAATATGAAATTGTCAAAAGCATGCGCCTTGCGAGTGTTAAAAGCATTTCTAAAAAGCTAAAACTGAATTATTTTGCATTGTTTAAGCACAAAGCTAGCGAAGAAAGTAAAGTCGTCAAAATCAAATACAAATGTTAACCCAACGAATGTACCAATTCTCCAACGAAATAATGACCCTAAATTTCGATCGTGGGAAGTAACCTGGTATAGTGACTCTTCGCGTAACAAAGTGCTTTCCTACAGCGACGACACATGTTCCTTTTTACCAGTTTACACTTCATTATACTATGCACGTTAACGACTCATAATCAGACGAACCTATGTCACCAGACACCTGGCACTGTATGCTGAAGTGTTTCAGTGCAGTTTCTCCAATGTAAAGTTGATTATAGTGCGCCACGGCTGTTTGGAATGTGTACTGTGCGAATGGAAATATCGATAACGCAAACGTGCCATTATTGAACGAAATTGATTCCATAAACAAATACGATCGCAATTACAATAGGGCCTTGATTACTCTAATAATACGTAGACGTAGCTGAGAAACTGCAAATACGATTTGTAGACTGCGGGTGCGACAAGTGCGTTCATTACCAAAATGACTAAATCAAATGCAAAAGAGGCACAGCATTTGTAGAACTTCAAAATACTATTATTTTTTTCTGATTACGGTTATTAAAGAAATAAATGTCTCTGTAGCTTTTACATTTAACAAGTAACACAGCATCGCAAAATATTGTAATTAATACAGTAATACAAATATATTTTAATTCCTTTCCATTTGAACCGAATGATATTGACATTCGAATCACAAAAATGTATATTGTGCATAAAAATCCACAGTCAAATAATTTTGAATTCAATTCCAACGACATTATCATTCGAATGACAGAAAATGTTTATTGTGCATAAAAATCCACAGTCCAATAACTTTTAATTTCATTACAATGATATTCTCATTTGAATCGCAAAAATGTTCAAACGCACGAACGTGCCTGTTAAATTAAGATTTGTTTATAAATAATGGATTTGTACGGATAAAATAATGAAAGATATTGATCGATCGAATTGCACTCACGATCCATTCTGGCAGCTTATTAATCAGCAATAAACGTAACAAAGGGATTAAGAAATGATTTATCGATTATGCAAAGCGGTACAAGACTTTTCAATTAATTCGCGCATATCTAAATCTCTGGTCGGTTAATTTCACGTTGTTAACGCCAAAGTTCGCACGCGATGTTTCGTGAAAAACTTAATGCCGTGACAGTGACTCTACGACGGAAAACACGTTCGCGCGAATTTGCTTTGCCGGGAGTACGCGAACGCTTTGTGCAATTATCGCGCGTTTCCATACGTACATAAAGAAAACTAGCAACATGAAAAACACTAGAACAGTTATACGCACTTGTATCACTTAGCGCCATTTTGATCAAAGGAAGTTGGAACTTCTACCATTTGCTTGTTTCCTCGTGTCGGTCCAGTTTCGTTTAACATAGTTAAAACGTATTTGTTCACTTCTCGATGGCTGTAAATCTGAAATATACATTTCGATCGAATTAGAGCCTGTATTTGTCACGAACACGCATACTGTGAACATTGTGTAATTAGCACGCAAAACGGCGTAAAACCAAAATTTGATGTAGGAAAATTTGTCATGATTCTTTCCCCAGATTTCCAAACAATACAGTGTCTCACAATTTTGTTAAAACGCTATAAATGGTTACACTGCCCACTTTTACGCAAAATTTTTTGAGGACACTGTAAACAATGGGCACCTTGCCGATTATCATGCAAAATAAAATTTTCTACGCATACTGTGTAAAGTTGAATAAAAATTTATTTCTGATATTTGAACACCGAACTACAAACAATGATACGTTTCGTCAAATTGTATATTTTATTGTATCTCGCGCATTTTTGTTTGATATGAAAGCATAAAAACGCGCATGACAGATCCTCACCGTTCCCGACAGTATCCGTGTCATTTTCGGCTTTACGGGATTTTTATGGTACCGGTTTGGCAATTAACATGGTAATTGCGTTCAACGTTAAAACCGTTCATCAAAACCTGTTATTACTGTTTGTCGAATTTTTCATTCTCGAAAAAGTGTGCCGTGATAATTAGATTTCGAAAGACCGCAAGAATAATTGCACTTTTCAAGCATTCACCTCGAACAGAGCTTGTGTTTTAACTGGAAATGCATTTTGTGTGCATCATTTAGAGCCAATCGCATTTGCATAAAATATTATCCAACAAGAAACGAGTGTATTGTTGGAATAGCATTTTTCAGCATGTCGACCTAAAATAGATATTTACATTCATATTAAATGATTCTCGATAGAAGATCGTCTAGATCATTTCTTTTCAACAATTCAAATTGTAGAAACCATTCAAACCAGAGACCGAAAATAACAATTATCTTTCGTTTTTTAAAAAATTCTGCTCGCATTTGTTTCGTTTAAAAACACATCTGTACCCGTGGAATTTTTATGAGAAATAGTGTTACTCGTAAGAATTTGTTTAAAATGTATTTTCACGGAACAGATATTTCAGAATTTCTAAAATAAAAGTTCTGTGGAGACAAGTTGTATTCGAACTTGTAAAATTGGACAAGAATTTATTTCTAAAATTCTGTGGTGTTCACTGATATGCATATTCTATTAGTAATAACAAGGATAATTGCGCAAGAATGGCATTGTATTACCTTCGAGCACGAACAAACAAGCTTCTACCTCGTAAGAAATGGAGGACCAATGAGCAAAATTGTTCAGCGAAAGCTTATGAAGCAGGATCACGGTGTTTCCTATATTTTCGCGCGAAATGATCTTTCGACCGACGTCGGAGAAGTCACGTTTAATTGAAAAACACGGTGGCCAGACAGCCCGGATAAAATAAAGAGAAATGAGGAACGAAAGCAATCGCGTTACGAGACGTACCTGACAACCAACGTTGTCCCAATTTCGCGCGCGTGGCAATTAAACGTTATTCGTCGACCGCGCGTACAGAAAATTGCTCGGTCAGGGGGCACGAGGTATTGTTGTTCTTCCCTTTTTTTTCCTCTCGCCCCTTTGCCCGCCACAATCGCTTGTGGATTCGAACACGCCGCGTGCAATGAAATCAAATATCACGTGTTTCAATTAAATTCCCTACTGCGGAACTATAATTTCTTCTTCTGAGCCTTATGTCCCAACCGGAAGCTCCACAACTACTAAGTGAGAAACTGTGAGTTTTATTACAACTGCAGCTTTTCATGCAAATGTTTTCTTATGCGACCAGGTTGCGTTTGTTATCGTTCCATTGTCGGCAGGAAATGATTTCAATTTCATTTCTATGCTTTTGTCTGATAAAATGTCTACAGTAGTCTTAATCTAACAAGCCTAATCCTCGGGTCCGTGCTGTGACATAGATCGTGTAGGATATTTTCTTGTGACCGGGTCGAACGTAGAAAAGGACAGCGCGTGTAAACACGGACGGAAGGTGCACTAAATACCGTCAATTAAACCAGTAAATACAGTTCAAATTATATCGTGTTTATAATAACACGGTATACACAAATAAGTTGGTGAAAGTCCCATAAAAAGTAAAAGTAAAGAAGTTTTGTAATTGGATCAAGTGACTAAGATCGTGTAGCTCCGTTCGGCTTAGATCATGACTTTACTGTAATTCCTTAGTGAAACGTTTTGAGAGAAACTATTTTATTCTGAGATTAATCTAACATTAATATCCATAATCCAAGAGTCACGCAATTGATACTGGTAAAATTGTGTGTAACATTATGTTCGTGTATAAATATCTGTTAGTGATTCGGAATTGTTGTAGAAAGCATTCATTGGTCGCAAAACCGTAATAAATCTTGTGGAACAACAGCACGAGAAAAAGCCTTTGTCTCGAATTTGAAAGGGTTTCGCCACGAGATTGAACATTAATGTTTCAGTAACCGTGCATGTCCACGTTACGTTCGCATCACGAGAACAAAAGTCCGATGAAATTAATACGCCCGGAGCTTTGTTTTTATTTTTCCGTCTTACATCGACAAGCGAACTGGAAATTGGTCTACAGTTTCACGTTTGAACACATCCATGAGCACAATAATCGAAATCGAAAGCCATCCGTGTGGAATTTAATTAAATCTGCTAGCGGAGATCTGCTAGGAAAAAAGACAAGTAATAATGTCATGGCCGTTGTAAAGCGCTTTTTAATATTTCAACGCACAGGTCGACAACTCGGGACATGAAACAAGTATTAAACAGAAAGTCATTTATTATGCGTATGTTGACTGCATTTCTGTCAATAATGGGTACGTAAAGTACGAGCCGTTTAAGGCAAAAATGGTACAAGTCAAGACACAGTTAATCACATTATTTAATAACAAATAAATCCTTGAGACGCGGTGATAAACCAGACAAACAAATATCGACTTACTCCACTTTTTGCATTAATTCGCAGACCGCGGGATCTTTTTCGCAATTGGAAAACTAATATTGCTTAGGACCATTCACAGATTTATTTGTCAATTTCTTTGAACGTATTTTTTAAGATCATTTTTGTAGATTCACTAGTCTTTCCGTTGTCGTCAATATAGCATTTCATTCAATAAATTTAGTCACAAAAGATAGAGTCATTAATGACAATTTTAATAGTGCGGGTCAAAACTGACCCGAGCTCCGCGGACGGAGACTTAAGCGGCTCATATAGAGTAGTGAAAACTTTAGAAGAATTTAAAGATACTGTTATATTTTTCCCAATTTATCAGAATTAGTACAAAAAGAAATTGTTGGAGATCTGTTTTTTTTTTGCAATTGAAACAATTTTTATTTCGCATACAGATCTTCAGGCTAATTATAAATGAAAGATAGTTGTCGTTTTCGAGAGGTGTGAATGAATTTGTATATTATGACGAAGTCGCTGTCAAAATTGAATAAAAGTCCGACGGATAAACTTGAGAAAAGAGTGTGCGTGCGCGCGCGTCACAATAGGGAGCGCACGTTCGGCTGAAGTTAATGCGATAACAATATGGCAAACTTTTTAATTGCGGGACTGAAATTATTCCGGCCAGCCGGCGGGGTTATAGAAATTACCTGAAACGTAAAGTATAATCTACTCGAATTATCAGAACAGCGTATTTAACTTCTCTGTTTTAATATTGAGAGCCCTAGAAATGAATTCTATCATGCAAACCGGATGTGAATTGCTAGAAGACAATTTGAAGCTACCTTGTAATTCAGACTGTTCAAAAGCAATTTAAATTCTCTCTCGGCAAATTCAAATTGCTTTTGCAGAATTCGCGTCGTATCGTGTTTGCATTGCATTGCCTAGTTTGTGCCGTATGCTGGCCCCTCATCCTAGAACCCATTTCCTACGTGCGAAGCATTTTACTTAATGTCAACAAAAACTCCAATCCCGTGTAATTATTCGCGCATTTTTTCCCCCGCTCGCCGCGTAGATCGTTACGCTTTTTTTTATTTATTTAATATTTCACGCGCGCACGAATTATATTCGCAGTTTCTTTTACCTATGATTTTCCACGAATTTCATATGTACGTCATTACGATCCGAAAGAGAACTGTACCGCCATTGGAGTTCCCTGTTCGTTAGCGTGGCCATAAATCGCGCGATCTCGGTTAACAGTAGTGACTAATTACCGCTATTACCGTGAAATGATAGAAACTAATTGCACGCGTTGCTTGATTACGATTAGCATTGCAAAACGCTTCGAAGAAAACTTGTTGCTTGCCTGTATTGTCGATACCCTGCCAAAGCGTGACTTCGGCGATGAAAGTAGTTAAACAAAATTTGAAAAATTTTATTTACCGATTGTTCATTGCATTAACAATCTCAGACAATTTGTGAAAAATCTGTACACACGTACGTAACAGAATCAACTTAAACGTAACCAACGAAAATCTTTTTGTTGATAAAGTCTAAACAAATTGTTGTTCATTTTATAAAACAAATATACAGGGTGGATCTAGTAACTGGGCCATAACTTTGCTTTTTTAGCAGATAGAAACAAAATTGTTGGGGGAAATACATTTAATTTTTTATTTTTGTAATTGCACTTATTTTCCAAATGGAGCCCTACACTTTATTTTGCATTAATTAATTACTCGTGTCATACTGAACAAAAAAGTGTTCGGATACTATGTCAAAAAGATTAGTATTTCGTGAGATATTCCAAATTTTATTCAAGATGCACGAACGTTAAAATATCTCACCAAATATTAATTTTTTGGACGTAGTATCCTAACAGTTTCTTGTTCAGAATAGCACGAAGAATCAATAAATGTAAAAAATTAGTAGACTTCCATTCAAAAAGCAAGTGTAATTGCACTTTTTCGTGAACGATCTTTTTCCCCTACCCTTTTAGCTCCATCCTGTATACACCTACACACTAGAAAACGTATATCTAGTTTCAAAAATGAAAAAATAAGGTGAATAATTAATATACTGAGAATCAGAGTAGAGAACAGAAATTAAATAAACATGTATGCCATCTTTTGATAATTCTAATAAGTCAGAAATAATGCGTGCTCGAATTCGTTTAACGTCTTCACAGTTTTCCATTTCTCTTATTGATTTATTTGTTAGAAATGCATAAAATCCGCAGCTTAATAATTAATGATCTGACGATGGGGGCCACCGCGATTTATCGGATTTCCGAGAGCAAGATGTCCTGTGAAGCCTGGCCTCAGTAAACTGGCGATACAAACAATTAAACGAGTCTTATACTGTTCGGGACAACAGAGTTCCTTCGTAGATAGAAGAACAATAGCACAGGTACAGTTGAATTTACTGCCGGCAAGCGTACATACATACATCCAGAACGCGAAAATAAATCTGCACAATTAGCGCATACAATGTCTAAGTAAGAGTAGCTGCGTTGTTCACTCGAGAGTACCATTTCCGGAGTGAAATTTGTGTTTAGTTATCATAATTAAAGCGCGTCAGTTAACGAGAATCGCGCACGAAAAAAGAGGCACACGTGAAGCAAACAGAGCATGGTTAACGAATTATTTCCATTAATAATCCATCCCGTGCAATTATCCACGTAAGGAGAGATCTATACAAGGGTATAGAAGCGTTCACGAAATTTACTATACCAATTATTAAACAAAAAGACAATCTTCGTCGTCTGTAATAAACGAATAACCGCTCGTGCAAGAATAATTACGCGACGATAATATCCGATCGTTACTGTTAACACAAATAACAATTATAAAATATAATACGCTAAATAATGGAATAAGTGTAATTAAAAATTCTGCAAAAAACAGAACATATTTGTTCATACCTAATTATCTTAACCAAGATTTCGATGATAAGGAGAGATAAGGATGATAAAGTATTGCATTAGAAAGATATTATCTAGATAAAATGTTTATTATATATCCAGCGAAATGTTTATTCTTCAGAAATACTGACTCGATATGATCGTTAGCAGAGTGATACGGTAAATTAATCTTGACGTACATATTACGATTAATTCTTACCTCGGCGGTTCATGAATTTGAAAATCAGTGAATAACGAGAAACTTGCGGCTAATTGGTAATAACAAACAAATATAAATCTATATAAATAAAGAATGCTAATTGTATCTGTGAAACAATTATGAACCACTAGGAAGTCTACCCAAAATCATTAAAATAGTTCGAACATGAACTGCCAGAAGCCAATTAATGGGATTCTGAACTGTACTCTATCAAAAATGAAAAAATTTTAGCAATTTCCTGTTAAAGAAAAAACTCTAACAGAAATTATGAGTCTACGTTGTTGAGAATGACTTTTTGGTGTTCAACCAAGAATTTTACGCAGTTCTGATAAAAATGAGTAGATGAAATTGAAAACAGTGATAATATTAAAAGAATTTCACACTTACTGTATGTTCTCAAGGGTACAAATCTGACCATTCTCTGTTTTTAAATACCGAAAATGATTTCTTTCTCTCTATTTTAAAACGACGAACTTTAATGTTGCGAAATTACAAGTGAACCGGGGTCTTTCGTGACCCGTAGCGATGGGGAAAAGCTCGAGCGGCCGTCAATCTGTAGAATTTTATTCCGATATAAGACGATGCTCTCCGTTTCGAAATAAGAAAATAATTCTTCTTCGTCCATTATACGATGGAAACCGGTTCCGAGCCATTGCCTCATATCCAAAGGAAACTATAGTGAAATATCGCCATGGGTCAGAAATGACTCCGCAATAGGCCTGGAACACCAACGTCCAACTTTTGACATCAAAGACTTTTTTGTCACATTCGAGTGCTACACGAGATATCGTTAAAATATACAGACGCAAAATGTACCTAAGTACACTTGTAAAATAATAAGTACCAATTATACAGATTATACTCAATTATACTCGCTTAGAGGTTTAAATGAGCTTGAATGAAACAAGAACAGCGTAGATGGATGATTCTAGAACCTCCCGTGCTTTTCTCCACTTCTTAAACCTAGTAAACAAAGAGAGCAATTTCCATTTACCTCCAATTTCAGGAAGTGTTTATTTTCCATAAAGATCCACAGTCTAATCATCACCAGACCGGAAACTCAGAAGAATTCAAGAACGTCAATATATTATTAAAACTGGAAAGAACTGTTAGGTTATTTCTACGTCTCGCAATGGACGCGTTTATTTTCAGAGTTCTCGCTATTGAAAAATCGATTTAAAAGGCAGTGGATTGTACAGCCGGAAAAAATCAGTTAAATGACTGGCAACGCGCGAGAATCACGGGGACAGAAGAAAACGAAGGAAATTGTTACACGCTCGAAAACCCGGTCGGAATGCGAGCTTAACCGTGCAAGAAGATTTGCAGAACTTTCGTTGGTTGCGTGGCGGCATTAAGCCGCGAAATGATCGAGGAAATGGACACGATTTAAAGGATGCTCGTATGCTCGTAGACGACATCAGTGGATAGTTATATGGAATGCCCCGGCGCTCGTGTACATTTTATTATAAAACTTTTTACGAGGGATCGTATAAAAGTTCCAGGCCATTCGGAGGGCTCCCATCGGTTTCGGCAAACCGGGCTGTGCCTCCCTCCTTTTTCTGCGCCCTCTCCCGATCACTAGCCTTCGTCGTCGTCTCGAAACTTTAAAGATTCAACAAGCGCTTCTGAATCTTGCAATATTAACCGAAGCCAGACCGCCTCGGCTCGTGGATTCCCCATTTCCATTGGAAATTAAATATGGCCGGGAATCGTGCCGGATACGTAACCGATACCGTTCGATCGTAACACTTCCATCTGATGGATTAAAAGATCGTGTTCCGCCTTACGGCCGCCACTCGAAGTAAATCGACGCCGGTCGCCGGAATTAATGCTTTTCGTGGATTATAGTACTATATTTCCATACGCGGATCGCTTTATTGAGTTTCCCCTCGTTTAATATGCCAACCGGGTCCATTACCAAGCCCGCGATACAACTTCACGTTTCGATGATTCCCAACTTTACGCGGGATTTTCGGTTTCCTGTCGTATTAGCTAGTCCGAACTTTTAAAAGTTATGCTCTGCCGCGAATGTTATGAAAATCGACTGGCTTTACCGGGTGTCCGACGTAGTCTGCGGTCAATGATCGTTCGCTTAAGGCAGAGTCTCGTGTAAAGCCGGAAAATCCATTAATATTTTCAGTTTTTTTTTTTTTCTAAGAAACTACTAGTGCAGCACTTAGATAGTTTATGCTGGGATTATACTAAAAATCTGACAAAAATTACGGATATTAGTTTCACGCTTCTAATACAAAAATAAACTTTTTTTTTACTGAAAGATTGGGTTTATGTGAAATGATAAAATAATATAAAGAATTATATTAAGGAATTAAGTAACAAGGATTAAGGAAAAAGCTTGTGATTACAGTAGATATGTTATTATAATTTTTTGCAGTCGACATCATTACGCTATTCTCCACTAATTCAGCAGTGTTTTGAAAATATTTTGTTTTAGTCCACAATTCTGTGGACAAAATGTAAATATGAAAAAAGATGGAAAGCGTGTAACCTATGTATTTATTTCCAGCTTTTTGGGGAGTCGAAATTCGTCGTTGTCCCGTGACATTGAGAGGGCAGGACGTGTCTAAGGAACGATTTCCTGTGCCTTTGTCCCTGGAAATGTTGGTAGACCTCCCGCATGCAAACGAATCATTAGCTCGGAGCGAATACGTCTTTAACCGGCGACGATTGGCACGTACAACATTGAGGTTTGAAACGAGTTTACGGTTTAAAGCCGGGGAAGTCTGGTTCAACAACCACGGAGGTGGGAAGAATCGTAGAAAACATGAGAATATGAGTTCATTGTTGACTACGGAGACGGCAGACGTGTAAGGGGATTGCGCCTTATCCTCTCCACGCTGTCAGTATAATGTACAGCTATTGTTGCCGCACTTGCTTCCTCATAACACCGTGCGTACATCAACGAGGATGCGCATACTTCTTTTTACCGCATTCCTGCTGCGTACACTGTCACAAATAAAAGCAACGCGTCGAATCACTGATGCCTTCCCCGCCGCCTATTTCCAGCAATATTGAATCTTATTTTAGACGATCGGCGAACCTGATCCGCTCACGTTTCACGCAACAAAAAACAGCATCCTCGATTCAGCTCATGATACATTTGCGGAGATTATTAATCGTTTCCATGCGAGACGATAGGAAAATTTATAGGCAGCCTTTACAAAACGGTGAGCAGTCATTTGCGCTCAATTATGGGCGTCGGGAACGTTCATCAAATCATCACGTCAACTTCTTCAGTATTCCTTTGATTTATTCGTTTTCTTCTGAAATCTATAATCGACAGTACCCTCTCGTAAAACGTGAAAAAAGATACATATATATAAAATTATATACATACTTACATATATTATATATCATTAAAATATATATATATATATATACAATCTATGTATATTAATTTATAATATATATATGGATATATAATATACAATATATAAAAATATATAATATATTATTATTCATATATTATTTTTTTTATATATATATACATGTATATATATGTACATTTCGAGGCAGAACAGTCTTTTCAAACAATCTTTTTTACATTCATATTATTAACGAAATAAAATATATATAATATACATATACATATATTTTTATATATTTTTGATTTAAATATTTATTGAGATATTTATTTTGTAGATTGAAATATTTATCTAGTACTTTCTTTCAAGTGTTTTAGGTTAGTTCACTTTTTTTTTTTATTGTGTGTTTCGCACGAGTTTCCGCTTTTGCTTCCCTCCGCGTCTTCAAAATGGCTGCCCCCACCCTGCTGGTTCTGTGTTTCTTTAAAGTATATTTAATTTTAAGCTTAATAGCAGCGACACAGAATTCCAGCTGCATTCACGCGACGCTTTATGTCATCGTGATTTAGTGTGCCGCAATAAACGTATCATTAATTAAGTAATAAATCCAGTTCATGCGAGAATTAAAAACTCCGGGGTCCCACACACACCGTTTATGTTTCCACAGCTCGCAGGGCTTAGCGTGAAACAGTAGCCAACTAGATTTAAAACGAGTCTTCAATTAACAAAGTACATAAATTTCGCAGCCGCAGAATAAATAGTATTTTGCCAAGCGATTTATGGTGGATAATTCAGGACACATGACAGCGCATCGATGTAATTTCGATGCAATTTGTCCGATCTGATTTGCAAAGCTTTCTTGAACTTCGTGTTTCAATGCCAATTTTATTGTACTATATCATGTAAATATATGGTAATGCTGGGTAAATCTGCAATATTTCTCTCTGTTGTGTGGCAAGTTATTCTTAGACTGATATTTATGCACTTATGGCGCTAAGACATTTTTAAAATGTAAAGGGAGCGCTTAAATTAAAAAGGATCAGGGGCATTTTCATTTCATTTAGCATCGTTTTTACTTTATTCTTACGGTAAGCAATTTTTTGGTTGGGAATATGAATTTTTCAGTTTGTACAATGATCTATGAAAATGAGGATTTGCATAAAGATTCGCAGCTTGCTAATTGTATTCCACTTTTAATGCAGGGAACATAAAATATGTACTTTTTGTGTCACTGCTACAAGAACATTGTTTTTCGTTAAAATTATACAGGAATGAATTTGTAGCACAAAATTATATAGGAAGCAAAATATGTGGTGTTGCATTTAAAAATTCGAAGGTCACCTCCATTTCTAAAAAAATAGTGGAAATACAAACAAATTATTTCAAAAAACAGTATTACATATTCCACTTTCATTTTTTCCCAATCACTCATTTCCATTGCGTTCTAAACACTTTAAAGATCAACTTTAATCGCTAAAATTTTTCAAAATATCTTGTTAACTGTCAATTTTTCGGCCATATGCTCCTAATACTACTTTATGTAGAATAGCAAGGAGAATCGATATCCATTGAAAGATATGTCAATGACCTTCATATGACCGCTATGCCTCCAGCTAGGGAAAACCGATTGGCACCATCTTGTAGACCTTCAGAAGCCGCTCATCTTTTCTATTTAACCCTTTGCACTCGAAGCTATTTTAACTCCAAAACAAAACATTTCTTCCAACTTAGAAAACTACCCTTCTATATATTTTTTTTTCGTGTTGTACATACGAAAATGGCGCAATTTATTCGTGCAATACTAAAATGTTTAGTAATTTATTAAATACACACAAATTTAATAATGTGAAAAATAGTTTGAATAATGATACACAAAGTTTTAGTGGCGCTTTACTGGCGTTTTCCTAATTTAAACCAAAACAAAGAGATAGCTTGTCACAATTACGTGAATCACCCGGTATACGTAAATGGATTTGGAAGGGTTTTTCGTATGACCTGCAAGTCTTGCAGTATGAAGGATCCATTTTACAATTCTCGCGGAAGATGGACCTATAATGTTTATGATTTCTATTACGGGGGGTGTCGGGGCCAGGTCGGGGTGGGGGGCAAGGGGGATCCACCCGGTCTTAACCTACTCTTCTTCGAGATATTGCCGTGGAACATCAGGCTTTACGATCCGGGGGATCGTTTCGTCGCTGTAAAGCTGATTACCAATAGCGGGAGGACACAGGAAACAGAAGTCCCGTCAGTATCACGTGTCGTTTCGTTCGTGTAGTTCGGCGTCGGGGAACGGATGTTTCCCTCCGCGGGAGCCGTGTAAATGCTCGGCCGCGTCGACATTGGACGCGACACAATAACACACGTCAATCGTAAGATAAGCCCGGTGGAATTTGATGTCTCCTTCGTAATCTAGAATGCGTGCAATGTGTACAGGGACGGTGCGCGCCCGGCGGCGATGGGATGCGACGCGGTGCAACGCGACGAAAGGCCGCCTGTGTGCACGCTCGACGACGAGATACGACGCTCGTTGCACGATTCCACTTACGCGTTACTGCCGGTTTTTGCCGTTACATCGAATTATTTTCGCCCGTCATTCCCACGAAAACCCCCGTAGAATTTACGGCCGGGAAGGAGCACACGGGGAATTCGAGATATCTCATCCGTCCGCGCGGGACTGTCGACGGAATTTCCGCGAACAATTTTCTTTTATTCCCCTCCCGAACGCGCGGCCCGACGCGTCATAGACGAACATGCAAATGATGCCTGCCGACCGGCGAAAATTGAATGGAGAAATCGCCGAACAATTCGCAGGCTCTCGCGAAGAGCCCGCCAGTTGGTCGTCTTAAATACAGTCTCATAATTCATGCCGCACAACTCGAATCTCAGTATGCATTCTTTGCAACGGTTCTTCTGCCAAGCTTGGATTAGTTTACTTTTTGGGAGAAATTGCGATCAGCCGGAATTACGAAGATGAAACAGTGGAGATTGAATAAAATTTTTTCTATTTTTCGGACAATCTTCGTACCGAGATTGGAGTTGCGGATACGTCAGAAATTGAATTTTCGTGCAAACGAAGTTTGTTAATTGGCGACGTTCCCCGCCGAGTAATTACTCCGACTATTACATGAATTCGCGGAGCCTGTTAATTGCGTGTAAAGGTGCCTGTTTCTCACACAAATAATCAGGAAAGCTCCGAAAGCTCTATAAAATCAATTAAGCACTCCCTCGAGTTCTCAGCGCCTTACGTTGCGTTCTAATGAAAATCGCTCGCCACGAACTTTCTCAGTCGCGTTTCCTAATTCATAGCGACGCCGCTGGAATGTTGCCGAACTTTTTATTTACGTCGGTGCTTGATTTGAGAATGGTTTGGCCCACTTCGACGTTTCAGGAACGTGCCTCTCGAAATTCTTCGTTTTTTTTTTTAATTGTCGTTTTTGATCAGGCTTCGATTAACGTGTCACGATCCCCTGAGCGATTTCCGTGCATAATCTTTTCAATTTAATTTGTCCTCGTTAGATTGACAGAATGGCGCAAATTAATTAACATCGTGCAAAAATAATTTCGGTTTACACCAGTTTAAATTCCAACGATTTTTCTGTACAGATTGATGACGGCCGAATGGTTCATCACAATTTATCAGTTGATTGTCATAATTCCGTACGATTTCGATGCAGATTGAAACGCTGACCAGAACAGTTCAATTTATTTCGGCAAAATTAATGAAATAGCAGAATTGAAAAAAAAAATGTATCTCCGTCGGCAATAATCAATTTCTGGATATGCAAATTGAACAATTATTTGTGCACCAATCTAATAAAAGAGGCACATTTGGGGGTCATTGTGAATTTCAGTTTCGGTATTTATTCGGAATCAGTGAAAAATGTGTTGACGCGACAGGAAGACCGGATCGATAGAATTTTTTCAACAGGGATCTGTTCTTTGTTTCTCATGTTCTCTAAGTGAATGATCGACGGAAACATTACGGGCGACTGTACAAGCCGGCTGAACGATGTATGAAGCTTCTTTCGATCGTAGCCGAGCCTTAATGATTTTGTTCCACGTTCCAGACGAAGTTGTCCACGTTCTACCGCTACGCTTGATATCTGCTCTACCGATACACCTATCCCGGCCGCGCGATCAAGAAATGCGCCTTCCTGTTGTTACGTCTGTTTGTACCTTTTATTTATCGCCGCAAGTAGCATAAGCATTTACGGTTCTACTTGAAACTTTCCGGGGTTCGTCTAATCAGACGCTTAATCATCATCGCCCCCGCATTCTTTCGCGTTCCGGTACCCACGCTTCGCGTTTCTTAACACGTTGAGTACCGGTCGTCGTCTGATGGATTCTTCAAGCTATTCTTAAGCTATTTTTTTAATGGCGGTAACCATTTTGGTCGAACAATTAGGCGCCGGACTTTATGCGTTTGTGACAATAATTTAATAGTTCAAATGTAAAGCTGTGTAAACACTTGAACAACCTAATTATATTATTTTCAACTAACTAAAATTATCAAGGAAAGAAGTGAATGTGTATGTAGCTCCTACGTCTTCAAATTAATGTAGACAATTTTGACTATTTATATATTACAGTTTTAAAAAATTATCAAGGAAAGAAGTAAATGTATATGTGGCTCCCACGACTTGAAATTAATGCAGACAATTTTGACTATTTATATTTCATAGTTTTATCGTTTTAAAAAATTATTAATGAAAGAAGTAAATCTATATGTGGCTCCTACGTCTTGACATTAATGCAGACAATTTTGACTATTTATATTTTATAGTTTTATCGTTTTTAAAAATTATTAAGGAAAGAAGTAAACGTATATGAAGCTCCTACGTCTTGAAATTTTGACTATTTATATTTTACAGTTTTATCCCCTTAGAAAATTATTAATTCTATGTCTTGTTGGTTTATTTGATTTCAATTTGAGTACCGAAGGAATTTCGTTACATTTTTGCAAACGAGCAATATTTTTGCGACATACGGAAAATCAGTTTCTTCCCAAATGGAACCACTGTAGTTTTCGAATTCATTTTTTGAATATTTTATGCTTGAGATTTTTTAGCATTTCAATGAGTATTATAATTTATCCATAATTCTTCTCAGCTTTTCATTTATTATTCACGATGAAAATTGTGGCAAGTTCGAAACTATAACTCAAATTGTTAGCATCTTGCAAACTGTTGGTCGAAGACTCGTTAAAAAGTTGTTCCGACACTTCGGGAAAATCTTTTAATCAGACTAAACAACAGTTTTGTCGTTTCCAGCTAGGAGTTTTATGACGCGTTAGGTTTTAGCGTCATTGGAACAACTACAGGTAAAAATGCTACTCTTAAAATTTGATAATAGTACACTAAATATAATAATTAAGTAGTAAATTTCTAAGTACAATACTAAATTATGAAGAAGGCGTAATACCCATTTATCACGTCTAATAACTAGAAGAGTGCGAACGTTCAACTTCGAGAATTAACTCTGAAGTTTATCTTCTCGTTGAACGACCCTAAATGTAAAAACGAGAGCTGAAATACCACTCACAGTTTAATTGCACGTATATTTGATCTCGTTTCTAACATTCACAATAAACATCAGCGCTCAAACACCTGCAGTATAATTACAAGTGGCATTCCCGAGGGAGTTATTTAAGTCCCCACTCTATGATGAACTGGCCATTACAATTTAGACGATACTTGCCGACGATTACAAGCGGAATCAATTAAATTCACCGATCGGATGATCTCTATCGCGAGGCAATCGCCCTTTGCTCGGATTTAACTGAAACCTGATTCGAGAGCGGGCTTACCTTTAGAAATGTGCGCTGCATATTTGCGCTCGGCTATGATTTACTCTCCCGTGTGTACATACAGTGGATGCAAAAAGTATTTCAAAACACAAACGTATTTCCACTGTGTTCTAATATTTTTTCCATCTTTTTCCAAGACCCACTTTTCCTCAAAAATGCTACAAATTCAACGGTGTCCAAGAACATTAAACAATTTGTCTTGTACATAAAAGTGTCATAAATTCGAAGACTCCTCTTTACAACTGCTCCTTAAAAATTGATGCACGACTTTTCTTCGCTATTTTATGTGTAACTTATACTACTGTAAAGTTGGCGACATCCCTCTCATTAAAAGCTCTATAAAACGACTATAAAAATCGTTCGTCAATTTTCAAGGTGTCGTTGTGAAGAGGAAGACTCCGTCTTTGAATCTTTGGTGGTTTTAGTTACGAAAAGAATTTTTCTAAATTTTCAGCATTTTTAAAAAATGGGTCTTCAGGTTCCCACCTGCTACATGATAGAAAAGAATATTAGAATAAAATGAAAATTGAAAATATGCGTTTTGTAGATTTCGTTTTGTGAATTTCATCGAAATCGGTTGACGCAGATAAAAATGGCACGCATCGAAAGATGTTAGACCAGAAGTCGTGAAAACCACGATTTTCACTACTTCCAATTATTTGTAGCTCGTGTATATATTAATCGATTTCGATGAAATCTTCACTATGTGTACAACTAACATAGATCTACAAAACACATATTTTAAATTTTCATTAGAGGCTCAAATAAAAGAGTTGTAAAAAGTGCAATTTTTATTTTCTCATGAAACTCTTACCATTTGCTATTTTTTCAAATCTTTTTTGCGCATCATTCGGTAAACCAATTCTTCTAATTGCTTAGAAAAAGTCAGGTCGTTTGGTCCAGTTTAAAAAAAGTTATACTGTTTTAAGGGGCGTTCGAATACTTTCGCGAGTCAGTGTACATCTTCGTCACGAGGAGGCGGAAACGCCAGAAGAAGAAGAAGAAGGCACAGCAGGTGAAATTTGTCGGTTCTCAGCTGTTGGACTGCTGGGTATGAATTCGTCGATATATTGGCGGCAGTATCGCGAATTGCTCTCGAAGCTTCCGGTAACACGTTTGCCTTGCGGCATCGTAATCCTCGGGGAAGTTCATGCTGGTCACATAGAGCTGATACGGTTTCAGTTCCAAACTGGCGAGATTTCGAAAATCATGGTTCCCGATGCTTTCTGATTTAATGAAACTACGAATCTCTCCTCCTCCCCCCTCCACCCGTGTTCAATTCTTTTTTCCTCGTTACCGCAAGGTCAGCGTATTTTAAAGCAGACCTCAGTTCTCGTCCAATCGCAGCGTACCTGCATCTTCGCTCTATCTGGACATCCAGAGCTCCATTTCGAAGAAAAATTCGCGTGGTCGAACTATCAGGATGGTGCAGAAATCATGGCGGTTATCATCAATTACATCTACGGTCGAGGACAAATGTAGGGGACGCCCTGTAAAAACTAATAACTTTTTAAAAATTGGACGAAACAACTCGAGTCTTCTTGAAATGTTAAAAGGACCAGCTTACTAGCTATTGTGTAGAAAAAAATTTTTCAAATTTGCTATTGCTCGGAATTTGGAAGAGGAAAGAGAGGGCCACGATTTATAACTTTTTATAAAGGCATTGCTCTTTTAGGCATTGAAAGAGCTAGAATCTTTAAATGTTGCCATTTTTGCCATTTTGAATTATTGATAGCGCATAGCAACTTCATTTTTATGAAACTTTGTGCGTGTATGTAGCTTACTTAGGTCTGCAAAAGGCATATATTCCAATTTTCGAGAATTGGATTTTATTTTTAGTAGAACCTAAGACGTCATCGCGAGTCTCACTCGTGTGGCCAAGGATTACCCGAATAATGGAATTTTTCAGAAACAATACAGCGGAGACACGTAAGTGTCGACTACGGGTAAGAGTTTGGGAAATAGTAGCAATCGATTGCAACGAGGTAGCGATGCATTTACATTGCGTAACGAGCAGGAACAATAAAGTGACGGGATGCCATACGTTACACAAATATTACTCTTGCTCTCGAATCTGCCACAATTCCACGTAGAAACTCCGATTCCAGGGGCGGCCGCAATCCCCTATCGAGCCCCGAATAGCCCAAAAGTTTCGGGCTGTCCAAAAGTTTCAGGATTCGGAGCAATCGTATGTGGCGGAGATACTTTCGGAGGGCAAGCCTCTCTCGGCCGACTTCTTGCGGCCCGAGCCGAGATTTCGGGTGCCCGCACACCGCTATGATATATAGTCGATTGAAATCATGCGGTAGTGTACCCGGAATCGTGTTACTTAAGCCGAGGAACCCTAAATTAAGTTGACGTTGCCCGTAACTCGAACATCTCGCCCTAACCACCGCAGAGACGTCGGTCGACGCGTATTTCTACGATCGCGATTGTTATAAGCTAATTACAAATAATTCTACGTTGATGAACATTAGGATGGAGGATGAGGAGGATGGATTTGTGAATAGAACATCTTGCAATAAATTTAATACGAATAATTGGTTCAAGCGAGTCGGACGTCTCGCCATTATTTCGAGCTAATTATAATTAATCCAGGCTGATAGCCAGCAAGACATTATTCCGGAGGATAAATCTACGAGCCTAAGAATAAATTGAACAAAAATCATTTTCCATCGAGAACCAGAAAAACACTGGTACTTGTGCATTTCTGCATCCGCCATTTTTACGAGCTAATTACAACTAATTCCGGGTTAAATACAGCAAGGCGTTCTTCCGAGGGGGATAGATAGACCCTCGGAATAAGTTTAATAAAAATAGTCGTTAGTTCCGAGGCTCTTTTGATCCTCAAACAGGCCATAGATCGCAACCGTGTTTCTCCCCTGCCTCCTCCTCGCAACAAATATTTTCAAAGACCCCTTCCACACGGTCCTTTTTTCTCATCTTTCACCGAAACAATAAAAGCCTCCACAACCGACGGTGCATCAGGGATGAGGTTTCATATAGTTGAGTTCTGAAAGAAGAAAGGGATCTCATTTCAAAGTACAAGCTCTTTACGCCTTTGGCTTTTCCGTTTTCGCTGCCGTAGGGGATCTTGCCAAGGATATGCATAATGCTTGGAAGACTTTTTACCGGGGGCCAGAGACTATTGAGCCCTGAGATATATAAGTAATTGAGGGCCTGATTAAGATTCCACCGGTACCGTTTACTTAGAGCCCGGCCGAATAGCCGCGAACGGTCGTTTACAATGGAATTTATTCGAACGCATGATAATGGCTACGATTTTACGGAGTTCGAAATGAGAACGGCGGAACAACCAAATTATAATGTGCTTGATTAAATGCTGCTTGATTAAACGCCTCTGCCTGAACAACCTAGCAGTTTTCCAACGCGATTTTTCACGGAGTCGAAGCGAAAGTTAAGTCGATTAAACAAAGCAAATAAAATATATTGTGTTTGGATAATTTTCTTTATAAGAAGACATCATCCCTTAACGAATCAGTGAGACAACTTGAGAAATACAAATATGGTCATTCATCGTTTGTGGTAGCATTTAATAGTCGCGATACTGATTATAAAAGTGTCTTCATTTTAATTCGATATGAAAATGTAATTAAAATACAAATTTAGATGCTTCCAGAAAATCGTTTTAAGAACATTAGTATTTTATTAGAAACGAGACACCACAATACCTCCAGATGTTTCTATAAAATCGTATGAAGAAAATTGACATAAAAGAAGACAAAAGAACGCTAACAATATTCATGTTCCTCGTGAAACAAGTTAACAGCAATTTTTCCCACCAATTTCTCAAGAATATTTGTGATAATTAGACCGTAGATCTGTATACAAAATGAAAAGTGTCCGAATCAATTGTGACAAACAGAACTGAAGTAAAAACAGTTTTAATAATCTACGTTAAGGATTAAATAAGCCTTTCAAAGTCTTTCGCAGGTTTGGTTTCGTCCGCCCATTTTTCTCATGAACGCGTAAAATCCCTCTGACAACGATACGCGCACTGACCTAATGGCTGCTCGCATAGTTATTTTGTGACATGGACAACGTGGAATTTCTGCGAGCTTTTGCGAGAAGTAATTAGCACGGTTGATTGAATTACAACAAATTCTGCGGGAATGCGAGTGCAAAAGGGTCACATTTCGCGATTTCCGAGGCCGGTGCACTTCGGGGAAAATACCGATGCGGTTTCGCCGCGTGTACATCCCGCCTAAGGAAATCTGAAACATTGTGCGCGAAAGCCAATCGTCCATGGGATTCACTATGATTATAGAAGCTCCAGCTTTACAGGAGCGGGCAGAGGGGAGGGGAGGGGAAATTCCGTGGTACCTAAATAACAGAATACCGGCTCGCCTAATCCGTACGGGTCTGTGTTTAACGTTTGCCCGTGCAATTTGACGAAGAACGCTCGGCCGAAGTGGTGGTGAAGAAAAATGATTTCGGGGATTTCGCTACGCTCGCCCCTATTATTCCAGGCGATAATTTAAGGGCAAGGGGTTGATGTATGGCTAGAGAGTTTATGCGACGCCATTGTCTCGGGCTACTGTTATTTATGGCGAGGTTTCACCTTCCAAAAACGGAAGATACGTGTTCCGCCGACCGTGATGGGAATAACAATCGTGCCCGGGCAGTAATTAAGGATTAGCAAGGTGATTAGCAAGCCACCTGCTATTTAAATCTCCCCGGGAACGATACGCTCGGCGAGTATGTGGATGTGTGTGTGCGTGTGTGTGTGTGTGTGTGTGAGCGCGCGTACCAACGATTCTTCGGCTGAACAATTGATTATAGACCCCTGTAACCTATGTACAAATTCGCTGCGATTACACAGGTTGTTCCGAGTAACGGTCCCCGGTGATTTTTTAACCTTCAACACCATAATCTCGAACTATCCTCACGTTACTCAGCTGGTTCGCGTTTGAAAAGTTGCACGATTAAACACGGCACGAGCAAATGCGTTCTCTTTGTATGTGTTGGCCGGACGAAATCGTTCGACTCTCGAGTTATACAGCTTCGGGTGCAAAGAGTTAAACGAACATTTATTTATGATTTATCTGCAACAGATTAGACAATGGACGGAAAAGTTATTAGAGCCACGGCGCGAACACTTCATTTTTTAACCGTCTGCTGAGTAGTATTTACGAACGCGATTTACAAACCCCAATACTTCATACAAAAATGTTGAGAATTTAGTGTAGTAGAATTGCATTCAACAATTAATTGTGTTAATGGAAAAGTTGAGATATGCAAACATCGACGCCACAAAAAATTACAAGAATTCGGTGTAGCTAGACTTTCATCTAAAAATTGATTGTTTCAATACAAAACTATGAACTCATGCAAACGTCTCTAGCATTGATCACGGTACGATTTTCGATCCAAACTGTACACTGTACACATATTCATACAAAATTCATACAAAAATGATAAGAATTCAGTGTAGCTAGACTTTCATCTAAAAATTGATTGTTTCCACACAAAATTATGCAAATGACTCCAGCATTTTGATCACTGTGCGATTTTCAATCCAAACTGTACACATACGCGCGCACCTAAAGCTGCCGAAACCAAAAGATTTTTAAGTGTATTTCAATTATAAACGGCGAGCAGTCGCAATTATTTCTCACATTGAAACACAGCACGGTGATAATCGCGTCAATGAATACATTGATTAGCATCAAAGGTACACCTGCGATTAAAGATGCAATTTAACACCGCGGATGTTTAACTAATGCAGAATTTGCATTATCCCTTTTGCGTTCCGGAGTGGCGCGCGTTGTATTATTTAGGTGCCGTGGAACAGGTTCGAATCGCGTCAGCTAAAGTATAAAGATTAATTACGTTATTACCGCGAAAGCTTGCCATGTATCATCTTATAAGTAATTACCGGGGCACTTATCACCACGGAGAAAAAGTCTGTTAATTAATGAGAAAATGGCGGTGTTGGTCCGCCGTAACGAGTTCCACTCACGTAGGCACGTCGCACGATGATCTGGACGAGAGACCACGATCCAGCGATCGTTTAACTTGCAGCAGATTTTTCCCTGTTAAGCCGAAACGTCCACTCTACGGACAAACTTGCGAGAGGCCGTCGGCGATAACTGAACCAGGTATTCGCCGCGTCCTTTATCGTTCGTGCACAAACATCGACCGCGCGCAAACACCATTGCATATTCATCTACGCCGCAAGTCCAACAATAAAGTATGCTTGGGACGAAGACGCGCGAGAAGAAATGGTACCGTTCGATGTGTCCTTTAGAGTCTGCGGTTCACTTGAAATTCGCGGAGAAATTCCCACTCTAAAAATACGAAACAACGATTAACCTTCCGTATGCTGTGCCGGAGTCACTCGTGACCCGTCGCGGTAGCGGTGAGGTGAGGAACCGTCAATATGTACAATTTCATTCCGATATAAGACGACGCTTTTTATTTCGGAACAAGAAAATCCTCTTCTTCTTCTGAAGTTGTTCCCTCGAGACCGCTTAGTCTCAAAAGGAGAGGGTATGTCATATTCTATTCTTTTCCAACGAAAGATATCGCTGAATTTTACACAGTCTTTACTCGGTATACAAATGTCCCAAATATCTGGCCGATGAATGTCCCAGAAGCATCCCCACTGCCACGGGGCACACCCCTGAAGCTCGAGTGACCTTGGTCCCCGAGGAGTGTAAACATAATACGGTGTGAGACCAGGAGACCACTACTAATCGAATAATACAACTTTCTTATCTTTTTATGGGCCTTTCACCAACATATTCGTGGCATTTTTCTAATGAAAATGATACCAAATATGATATAATTCTCGCTGTCCTTTTCCACGTTCGGCAATGTATCAAAGAATAGTATCTTCCAGCCGATATATGTCCCTGGCCAGATCCGTGTTTTGGACATATATCGAGTGGACACTGTACACTGACTTGCACTCCGATGTCCCCCCTAAGGGGACGTTATGAGACTAAAATCGACGGCTCCGAGTGCAAAGGGTTAACCAAGTCGACCCTCATCCGTAATACGACGAAAGCCGGTCCGGGGCCATCGTCTTATATCGGAATAAAACTGTAGCAGTGAAATATCGGCGTGAGTTGGAAATGACTCCGGCATAGAACTCGCAGAACTCCCAAAGCAACGGTAACAAATAATATCAATGAATATAGTACTCATTTGTCTACAGTGAATCCACGTTATATGTCAGCAGCCCGGGTCTTGTCGTGGTCGGGGATTCTTTGATGAAGTTCCGAACGTAGAAAAGAACAGCGATAGTCTACCGCCATTTACCGCGGTCAGTAAACACATCGTAATTCGTGTCTCCTATGAATTATCTGTCAATTCGTTGTTGCACATGAACGCGTACAATGTCTGACAGTGGTACTTCATGCACGATTCGAGTGGATCAAGGGCCGAGGGAGAAGAATTACCATCTTTTTGTAGAGCGCCTGTAAACGGCGGGCCGCGATTCTCTCGAGAGATACGTATTAAAAAGTCGACGCCGATGCCGAAACTTTTCCTGTCATACCGCAGAATTTTCTTCCGGCGAAGGTAATCCCAAGGGCGGCTAACGTTAACGCTGACGTTGCCAAGCTTACGCAGAAAGTTTCTTAAGCACTTGTCCGTTTAAGTTATCATAGGATAAGTACTCGCCACTTATCCCGGTTGTAAGAAGAGGGTCATGATTCCAGTTTGAAGAAAGAACGTTTCTCGCCCATTCAGACCGCGTATTAAGCATATTCAATGCTGGTCACCGGTTACCCTCAGCATCAGGCTCAATTCCTTCTTCCTGAGTGCTCGAATAATTCTATGTACGCTACATTAACTCTTAAGTAGTATAGACCGTCTGTCAGACGGCTCACAATTTTCATTTGTCCACGTTTCAATTTTAACAACGCTTGATTGTCTCAGGACCAACGTTTTTTGATATATTTTCTGCTACTGTTTAAGCTCTGAACCACGAACCCTTAAGTATTATTAAAATAATATTTATTTAATGCATGTTCATAATAACTATTTGATACTCAAATACCGCAAATGCCACATCTTGCACTTTTAAAATTCACTAACAATATATAATGTTTAAACGGTTATTTGCTGATTTTCATTCAACAATTGGATAAGAACCAACATCAAAACATTTCATCTAGCTATTGCTTTGGAAGCCCACTTTCAAGTTAGCCGTGCAATATTCAAAGTAAAACACTAAATACAATGGTGAAACGTACAGTTTTTATATTTGCATAATGAAAGGAATAAATTTTATATTCGCGTGCGGAAAATAATATTCGCATCGAAAAGCCGGGAAGGTTGTCTAATATTTTTTATTCGAATCCCGTAGCGAAAATATAGCGTACGGGGATCTGATAAAATAAACGCGCCTTGTGTCTTTTACAATGGATTTATAAACCAGTAAAATAAATATAGAAGGCAACCTGTTAATTTCAGAGCTGCCAGAAAAATAACGCGATTTTATTTTCCAGGCGTCCGTGGACTTAGCAATGTGTCCATCGATATTCCATTGGCTGTAGCAGCTGGCACAACCGTCAATATGAGCTGCAGATACGATCTAGAGTCGGACACTTTGTACACAGTGAAATGGTACAAGGGTCCTGAATTTTTTCGATACGTTCCGAAAGAGATGCCACCGATCGCTGTTTTCGGGGACTTGGGTGAGAAAGTTATTGTAAGTACGCACTTCTTCGCAAATATTGACCTTCGAACACACGAACTACATTTGCCGAATAAATTCTATCGGAGAAACTTTTCACACCCTTTTGCTTTTTAGTGATCGTATACACTACAATTTGGTCATCACTTTCGTCACTGCTCGACTTTATATTGTTAGTACGATTTGATTACAATTTATTTCTCAGGCATTAGTCGTTTAAAAAGTCGGGCATATTCTGTGTGGCTAAACTGCACTTCGGGAAACCAGAAATTTTTAACATTTTTTTGTGCAATCCTGTAGATTTTGGCGAGAAAATGCGAAAAATCTAAGTTTCAGGACACGGTACTGTATCTTCGTGTATATGTATGTTTTATAATTTTCATTTCGCACGACTAATTTTCTCGATAGACCACCGGCAATCGGCGACTGTCGGATAAAAACATTTTCGAGACTGCACAATAATAAGCTGCACGTTTCTCAGAGAATTGTCGCCAGGTTATTTCGCGCCAGAAATGTCCTCGGAGTTTCCTACTTATTAAAAGTTGCGAGGCGATCCTTTGCGAATCACGTTTTACATTCGCACCTGACGTGAAATCGTCGGGAACCGAGAGAACAGAAGCGAGTCCCTCGGATTATATTTCCCCAAGTTTCGCCCGGGCGTGGAAGTTTGTTAGTGCCATTCATGCTTCACTTTATTATATAACCGTGCTCGACAAAATATGTGCCGACGTGACTTTTAAGTAATTAAAGATGCGAGCGAACGGGGTAAGCGCTTCATAGTTTCGCAGACTTTCTTTTTCTCTCGCGTTTCAGATTTTTTTCAACGAACGAACTAAATGCCACGGACAAGCTGAATTTCGAATTAGATCTTGAATTCAAACAGGGACCATCGCGAAAAATACGTAAATTGTTAACCCTTTGCACTCGAGTGGTGACTCTGAAGCACCGCTAGAAATTATTGTGGCATTATTTCAAAGAAATTACAAAAAATATTACAAAATATTTGTTACATTACAAAATTTGTATTTAATAGATTACTAAACATTTAAATATTATATGTAGAAATCGGATCGGTTTCGTACGAATAACATGAAAATATTGCAAGACGGAAGAAAAATTTAGTTTTAGATTGAAAATAGCGCCGAGTGCAAAGGGTTAACTTTTGTCCTTCGCTCATTAAAATTTGCCAAATAATGATTAGTCAGTTGACTTCCATTTATCAGTTGTTGCACCTTGTTTCTTGAATATTCATTGAATTCTGATAAGCTAATTAGTTGCCCACTTTTCTGCTTGGATAATTCACTTGTACAAGTTTTCTAAATCTAAATAGTTTTTTAAATTGAATATTCGACTCATAGAAGAAAACCATTGCAGGAACATTTCTTGACCGCCATACGTTAAAAAAATATTGCAGACCCCCGTAATAATTTCTGCTGTGCACGCGGGCTGAACTATTAAAACAAATTTTGACGTCACGTATATTTCAGAAGCTCGCGCGAAATATTCATGGCAATAAATCTCAGCGTTTACGTCAACCGCATATCGAAATATGCGGGATGATTTATATGCGATCCCCATTTAGAACACTTCTTTTCGTCACAATAAAAAAGAGTATTCCAGCATTCAACATGATTCGCATTATATTTATTTTTTAATACACATTTCGTTAAACGAGAACAGCACGCTCAGTTTTATTGCCTGTGGGTGACGGTTCCACGTCGGGCAATGTATTTTATTGCGATTTATAGGTGCAACGAACAACATGAATGCAATTGTCGATAATGCGGTGTACATATCTTACGCTCGCGGGGGTGCATGCGTGCAACATACCACCGTAAGAAGAAATAATAAACGGCGGATCGATGTTTCCAAAGGAATTGGAGTAAAAAAAAAATGGCTGACATTCGAATTCCGTCAATGCACGGTCGAACGATGCAATATCCGTTTCCGGGCACGCATTCTAATTTGCTAAAAGGGTGCGCAAACATCGCCAATCGCGCGATACGTGTCGTGCTGTTCCAGCGGTATGGTCTGGAAGAAATCCTGATTAATATGATGGCTACTTATTAACGATAACAGTTTCCATGATCGTATTAACTTCGTGGATTACTTTGCGAATTGACGCCAGAAACGTGAAAATCAAACGAGAATCGTTACATTTTACCGTTTTCGGAATGCTAACGAGTGGACTGTACATTTTTTCCATCATTGTAAATGCACCATAGATTTTAAAACTTGATCTACCTATTTTTTTGGCTGTTTTGTGGAACAGAAATGAGGCACAAAAATTTGGGTACACTCTATAAATGTTAGTTAATAGATGTACCAAGTTTGAAATTATAATATTCCGTATCTTCGTTTAAAAAAATTTTTTTTCTTGACCCCTCGCGGGGTATACCCCGCGGCAGAGGGGATAATTCCGCGTCATTTATTGGCCAAGCCTCGGCGACATATATAGAGAATTCACAGTGCACTCTTCGTTCCAAGTTAAACAAAACGATTGAAAAAATCGTACACCAAATTTTAAGGTATCATTAATCATAAATAAAGGAGAATCATTAATCTTCAGTTCTAAAATAAATTGGATCTCGGAAAAAATTTGCGGATGCTTTTATAAATATGGAAATGTACGATTGCAAAAGTAGATGACTGAATGCGAGTCGAATTTTGTTGTTGTACTGTTCTTATTTACGGAATTGCAGCAGTGTAAATATCGACAATTTAGTGTTGAAAATCGTCGATTCGAACACTTTTCGGAGCCGGTTTGTTCTGAGCAAATTCGCTGTTACAAATTAGAACGTGCCGCAGCTGACTGTAAATATCGATTGGATCCATCTACAAAGAAGAGCGCGCTCGCTGTTTGCGTGTTACCTAGAGCGGCAGGTGGAAATGGGAAAAAAAAAGAAAGGCACGCGCTTTGGAAAATTAACAGTTCGAATTCCGGGGTTAAAAACGTGTTAAAAGACTTCGCTCGCGAATGGTCTCACACACGCATGCGCCGATCGAACCAGCCGACCACCGCGAATACCTCTCATGGCACGTAGATAATTAGTATCGTTAAAATTTTCAAGTATTTCGAATATTTATACAATGATGTCATACAATGAAGTATTTCAAATATTTATACAATGATGTCCAAATATTCATTCCGTGAAAATAGTTAAAAAGAAATTATATACAACGAAACGAGAGTGAAAATATTATTTATCTAAAACAAAACGTAACAATAAAATGTATATTTTTCTACGTGTACACAGCATCTCAATATTTTTTACACCCGCAGTTCGTCGTTTATCATGCACCTGGTTTTCCAGAATTATTCTCGCAAAGTTCAGAAATTTGAAAAATATGGGTGGCGCTATAGTTATGCAACGCGGTGCACCTTTCCAATTAGATTTTCCCGACAGAACATGCGAACTGGGCCGATAAATCGCGACGGACGTTTAGCGTCGAGCGAAAAAGACATACGGGCCGCACGGTAAAAATCATAGAACAGGTAATTCCTCATTCTAACGTGCGTGTAAAATGCGGAATGTGGAATCATCAAATTGGAGCCGCGGACTCCAAAATAGCACACCAGTCCAGGCGTATAATGCGTTTTCATACTGCATCCAGTATCCTCTGGCTATTTTCAGCTCGCTCAGACTGGTTTAATAATATTCTAAAACATGGAAAATCTCCGCGGTGTGCTTCACAAGGATATACAAAGCATCGCATTGAACAAATCAGCCGTTTAATACGAGACCGGTGTAAATTAACTTTTTGCCTGTTCGATTTAACCAGTGACAAGTTTTTATGTTGAACATTAAAATCCGGAGAACTCGACAGCAGCTTGCGCGAAAGAGATGTAACGTTATTTAATATTATTACGTTTTACCGAGGTTTTTACTCCGTTTCTCGTTATCTTGTAATTAACCTTTTGACTTACACCGCTTCTGCATTAAACTCCAATTTATTTTGTAAAAGCTGCGTATGATTATGAATTGTATGCGTTTCGTGCTGGTCTTTCTACATTTATGGCATTTACAAACACGTGAAGTACAAGAAAGTGTATATTTTAACAAACAGAAATTGTATTTCTTTTCTGAATTTACTGGAAGGAATTTTTTAGTTAACAAATTGAAGTTGGTGTTTTAGAAATGATCTATGAAGACGGAAGTTTGCATATAAATTTGCAGTGAAAGAATCGAATTCCGTGAAAGCCTAGAAAGTATTTAAAACAATAAATCGACATGCTATAGCAGAGCTGCTCAACATGCCTGTCAGCGGGCAATGGCGCCCACCGATGCCCGCGGGCACAGCTACCGGCAAATGACTCGGCGGAGAGGGGGTAGGCCGTAGCACAGCCGTAGCTGGCCACGTAGCTGTGACAATGCGTGTGAAAAATACATGCAACCCTGTCCGCAGGGGCGTGGCTTCGTGTCCCGTGTGGGCGTGGCTTCGTGCCCGCCGTTCTGTGTACGCCCAGGGCAAGAAGATCGTTGCCCCTACGGGCAGACGCTGAACAGCTCTATACTAAAGAATCGTTTTCGGAACAAATTGGTCCCAATCAGTTCAATTAATTTCCAAAACGATTTTCAACAAACCTGTGATGTTAAAAATCGTTTTAGACTAAAAATGAATATCTAGAAAATGTAATAAAATTCTATCATAACTGCACGCCCACGGGGAAAACGGAAAGATTTTAATGAATGATTAAAAAAGACGAACGAAACAGTTTCTCTGAAAATGCTGGAAAATGTGTACATTTTTACGGTTTTAATTGGATTCAAAATTTAACGACGCTAGCGCAAATCCATGTTTGCGTGATTATTAAAAGATTTTTCCTCAAGCCCGGAGAAACATTCGTGTAATTATACCCAGGGGGAAAAAAACCTAGGAATGTGGAAACATTTGTTTGATCAAATTTCAATTACTCGTACCCTTGTATCGGGATTCTGTAGCGCCGTGAGCTGTAGTGGAATTCGCAGTGTGATTTGTACGCTGTAATCGGCACTCGTAATTAATTATTGCCATGAAGTATTGTGTCGGGCGAAGGAGTGAATGTGCGGGGGATGTCAAAGCGAACACGTAAGTGCAATCGATTTGCAATACACGGTGCACGCGTTGCTGTTCCCGGTGCTGTACAGCAATCATGGATGCTAAATTAACTGAAATTGCGTCGAGAACACAAGGGAAAAGTGTAGGTATGTCTATTCTAGGAATTTCGCTTTATTGCGATCCGGTTTCGATCACAAAAATATTTTTCATGCTGAAACACTCGTGATACGAAGCTTCAGTCCGACTAAAGAAATAGATAAACATTTGCTCTTTTAACTTTATTCCACACAATTTCTAGTTCGTTAATAGCTGCAAGTCTGAGGATCTAATATAAAAATTGCTTTCATCCACCATGAGGAACAGTTCATGAATGCAAAATCTAAAATTAATGCTCCTAAACAAAATGACTAAGGGACGTGTATCACGATTTTACAATTAATTGTAATTTCAACTTTTTCTCTGATGTACTCCCAGATTACACGAACTATGCAGAATACAGTGGGTCCAAGAGGTTTTCGAACATAAATTCTCGAAAAATAGCCTATAAATAGATAAGTTTATTTTTCAGCCTCTCGGCCATGAAAATGGTTTACAATTAATAATGAAAAATTGACTATACTACAATTGTGACAATTTCGTAAAAAAAATTCAATAAGATACATTTTAAAGCTAGAAGCTTCTATTGTTTCTTTTTAGGAGATCATCGGGATTTAAATATCGACAATTTTTCTGGAATCGGGAATGTGGTGTTTAAATACTTTTCGGATCCACTGTGTATGCTGAGGGTTCGGTAGCAAGATATTTGAGTATACCTATCGAAATCACTATTAATGCTGTGTTTAATCACATTGCAGAAGAATCGAAGCGACGTCCATCAAGTAGTTATACAGGACGTGCAGCCAAATCATACCGGCAAATATCGTTGCGAGGTCTCTGGTGATACGCCGTCGTTTAATACTGCCAGCGATATTGGTTACATGCACGTGGCCAGTAAGTATCGCAATTCTACTTTTTTTCCAACGAACGTGTATCAGAACACAGTACGAGCCGAAGCCGTTAAGTCTCATTGTAAAAACTAAACACGCCCGCGAGCAAGTCGGAAGGAAACCTATCGAATTACCTGTATTCTTCACGACGATACGTGTTTCTGCTCTTGCGCTTCTTGCGAACGACATTCGATGTACCTCATTGTAGCACAAAATTGCAACTATCCACTTATTCCGTGTATAAACACCGCGTTTATGCCGATCCCGAAGAAGCTCATCGTCTACCATTTGATTATGTAAATATTAAGGGGTTTAGATAACGAGAGACGATTTAGATATGCGTAGCCGAGTCTCCCTTGACATCTAAATTGTCTGCTTAAGAACTGTGTAGAGCATAGTATAAGAACGTACATAACTCGATCATTGAACGCATCCTGTTGTGTACACTTTGTTTTATTCTGTATGCACGTAGTTGCACAGCAAATGGTCAAGCTCTTTCACTCTCTCCTAACAAATATTATCATTGTTTATACTGTTCGTTGCGAGTTATCGATTGCTTAATTTATATGCTTTGAAATTATTTTTCGTTTCTGCCCAGTTGTTTTCAAAGTTGCCGTTCAGTATAAGTAAGACAGCGGATTTTATGCATTTATGACAAAAGTGAGTGTGATTTAAAACAGTAAAAACATTAGAAGGATTTAAAAATGCTGATATATTATTTTCAATCTATTAAAAATATTAAAAACATATTAAATTAATTTCTATTTCACTTCAGTTTGTTGCAATTCTGGTAGAAAATTTGTTCGCATAAAGATCCGCTGTGTCAAATCGTTGTCCGTTGCATGCATTGAGACAACAAATTGTCAAATGAAAAGCTTGCTAAATTCTGAAGTATTTTGCGGATTGTAAATGTGCATTTGGCAGCACTGAAGCGTTCAAGGAATATGGTTTTCGTGGCTCTAACAATTTGATAACCCGCTGTAAATCTCGAACGTGCCCGCACTGCCGCACGAGAGACGCGATCGTGGATACAATTCGAAAGATTTTCGCTCACAATGTCGCTGAATGTGGGCCCGGCTTCATTGAAGCCGCCAACGACGCTCCGCGCGAAACAAAATGTTTGCGCGCGGTGGCAGAGATCTCGCCACTTAGTCTCATTAAACGACCGAACTCGCGTCTTTCGTTTTATCATCTCGCCCTCGTCCGTGTTCCGCGACTCTCTTAACCGACTTACCGATAATTACCAGCCCCGTTGCCAGCGAAATATAGCCCTAGCCCCCTTCAGTTGCCAGCGCGGCCGGCTCTCGCCGAGCTGATCCATTAGTACGCACTGTTAGTTTTCAATGTGGACGTCGAATTAGTTGTAAACTAAGCACACGGTGTGCCCGCGACGAATCGAGGACCCTACCTCGTGCTATATTTCCGCGAATTCGCGATCTCGAATCTTCAGCCACCCACGACCCACTAATTACACAGTTCGACACCCGGTTCGCGTTCCAATACGTCATTCTTATTGACCTTGATTCGAGTTTCAGAATTTCTTGTGCTTCCATCACGAAAGCTAAATGTTCTTCACGTGGATCGATTCTGTAGACCATTCCGAATACAACGGTACATTTTTTTCATAACGTTCGACGCGGAGCAACGTGTCAAAATAATTTTTATTTTTCTGTGAAGAAACCGTGCGAGAACTGTTTAAACATTTATAATCAGATTTGGAAAATATGCTGGTATATACCAGAGCACATCAGAGTGTACCAGAATATACCAGAGTATACAAGAATATACAAAAATGTACAAGAATATAACAGAATATTCAACAATGTACCAGAGTATACTAGAATACACCTGAATATACTTCAATATACCAAAATATACCAGAATATATCAAAATATATCGAAATATACAGAATGTACTACAATGTACCAAATTACACCAGAATATCCCGGAATATACATGAATATACCAGAATATACCAGACTATACCAGAATATACCGAAATATAGTAGAATATACTAGATTATACTACAATATTCCAGAATATACCAGAATATTCCAGAATATACTAGAATATCCCAGAATATAACAGAATATACAATAATACACTATAATATACTACAATATATTAGAATATACCATAATATTCCAGAATATACTAGAATACACCGGAATATAGTAGAATATACTAGAATATACCATTATATTCCAGAATATACTAAATATACCAGAATATAGTAGAATATACTAGAATATACAAGAATACACTATAACATACTACAATATACCAGAATGTACCATAATATTTCAAAATATACAAGAATACACTATAACATACTACAATATACTAGGATATACCATAATATTGCAGAATATACTAGAATATCCAAGAATATGCGAGAATATAATAGATCATACCAGAATATAGCAGAATATACCATAATATACGAAAATTTACTATAATATACTAGTATGTACTAGAACATACTAGAATATGACGGAATTTTTACAATTCGAGCACAAAATATTCTCGAAGCTGAAAATGTCGGTTTCTCGTTAAAACGGAATGTCTGAGAAATTGGGGGCGCCGTGGAGGAGCGGTTTAAAAAAGAGTAGTTAAAATTTGTTGGACGGTGTCATTACGGTTGATAGTTCTGCCGTATGACGTGCCACTGTCACCGTAATTGCCATAGATTGAAAGGACCGGGAGGTAGTGACGCAACAAAAGAAAATGAGGGAACGCGTGGAGACGAGACTGTGCGGAATAGAGGGTAGAACATGAAGTTTTGTTCCCACCATCTCGTACTCTCGTTGAGCGTCAACTTAACGACGCCACAGCCTCGGTAGCGATTCCTCTTTGAAGGAACGAGGCGATTGCCTCTCCTTTCCGATCACGGATCGCTCGTAAAAGCTCGATAGTGAATCGAGCCTTCGAATCCTACCTTGTAGACCTCAGACCTCTCTCTCTCTCTCTCTCTCTCGGCCTCTCTCTCTCTCTCTCTCTCTCTCTCTCTCTCTTTCCCGCGTTTTCTCCATTCTCACCAGACGGGACGATCGGCCGCATCCACAATATTACCAGAGACACGTACAAAATGGTAATCTGCAGCCTACGGAGACTGTGTCCTTGAGAGCTGCATCGAAGATGGGGACGAACCGCGCTCGAGTGCATGGCGGAAGTCATTCAGGTGAAGCCAGACAATTCTTTGACAGTCCCCACTGCCGCTAAAGGGAAATTGACTGCCTTCTGCGGACGGTATAATGATCGGACGCGATATATGTACATCGCGTGTTATGTATACGGAGCATCTCGCTACGGGCTCGCCTAGCGAGACACTCTAGACGCGATTATAGAATAATAGCCGAGGCTTTCCGAGATTTCTGCATTTTTATAGTGATCTCAACCCCTTAAGGTTACGCCACGTTCCCGGAGAACTGCTCTGAACCTTCTAAACATTCTCATGTTTATAAACAATTTAATTTCACGAGCGACGTCGGTTTTGCCTTGACGAAAGTGGTCCAGACAGGACCATATATGGGAATTAATTTCAAGAGAACGATTCGACTTGGTAGATTGAAATTTTGCACGAGTATTTAAACATGTTTGAAACAATAGCACGAATTTTTCTAAAGGATTTTGTTATCGATTGTGAGAGTTATTAATAAATCTGCGGAGTACGTCGCAAAAAACTTTCCAGATTGATTCCATTCGTTCTAGAGATATAAAAAATAAAACAAATGATGTCTCGTTTCATTCGTCACATGAAAAGTTAATCAAATAGTGGATACGTTCGAAGTACGTGCGTTATACTATCAAAAGAACCAGAAACTGTACAAAGTGCATTGTTATTAAAATGGAGAGATTATACTTTTGCGCAGATACGGATTTTGTGCTCAATATCCGATCGTAATATGCCATTAATCCCGAAATAAGAGTTACTTAAATTAGGAGTTAAACTTTGTTGGACACGGTCGGGTGACCATTCAGGAACTCCCGTGTACAGGTGGTGGAATTGGTAGTTCGAATTTCTCCTACAACTGTTGAACTTCAGCTAATGATCGTATTGACCGATGCCAAGAACAGAACAGAATTTCTACAAAGGCTCGAAATTACCCGGAAACAATTACACCCGTTTTGTCTTGCGAAATAAAACGACAATCGAAGAAGCACCACCTACAATCTTATAAAACCCTTGTACTAATGAAACTTATTGTTAGTAACAACTCCCTAACATTTAAAATTATTTATTACTTCACCCAAGAAAGGAATCTCGTGTCCCTACTTTCGAGATTATTAACGGTATCCCGTCCCAAAAATTGTACCATTTTCTGCAAGTTGTTACAATAATTTTTATTCACTTTTCACAATGAAGTATACTGTAAATATAACTTATTACTATTGTAAACAGCTCGAAGAAGATTCAAATAACGCAACAGGATTAAATCAAATACTAATATACATATATTCCATTAATATACAGTGTTTCACGATGCAGAATATTGAAATAATTTCACTGTATCCTTTATAAGCCACTCTAGACGAAAGCAGTATTAATGAAGGAAGAACGCAGCAGAAATTAATTAAAAATTAATATACAGCGTGGGGCATTTAAAACAGGTCACCAGTATAACTCGCTTCGACCTTTGTCAAACTTGTTTATAACAAAGAAAATTGTTGTTAAAGTTTTTCTTTACAACAACACCTTCTATACATCGAGAAAAGAAACAGTTTGAAAGGAACCATATGTCGCAAGGAAATAGTTATTGAGATATAAGCTGTTTCTGCAAAATTTGATTGTGTGGAGTTACACGTATAGACAAAAGCCCACTACTACAGTCTACCTGACTGTGTCGATGAGACAGAACATAATCGTGTGCGTGCCTCGAGACAAACGAAGTTTAAAGGGACATTCGTCGCTAGGGCCGTACCAAATCACTGTCACCCTGCCCATTCGAATCATAAAGAAGTTGCAAAATATGAAAGAAAACTTTGCATCCAATGTTCTACATACGAATACTAAACCTACATTATAAAATACTAATGTAAAGTACACTTACACATTTGTCAGAATCATCTGTTCCTCCGTCGGATCCACAGCACACTATTATTCACTCGTTCGAATACTTTCGAAACCTACACTACACAACACAGTTTATGAAATCGCGACAGCGAACGAGAACATGTTACTCCGACCATGAACAAAATAATACTGCGATTTTAACCGCGTCGCCCCCGCGGAGGTGTTACGGTCAGGTATACTATGCAGGTCAGACGCCGTGGGTCTATAAACACTAAATACAAAACCAAGGTAAACAAATTCTGACGTCAGAATTGCCGATCCTATTTCCCGGAATTCCCTGTTTTCGTATCTAGCGTTTATAGGCCCACGGCGAAGCGGTTAAAATCGCAGTATTATTTCTCGTTCTCGTATGTTTAGGTTTAGTATTCGTGTGTAGAACATTGGATACAAGGTTTTCTTTCATATTTTGCAACTTCAAATTTATGATCCGAATGGGCAGGGTGACAATTATTTGGTACAGGCCCAGCGACGAATGTCCCTTTAACACTAGATTTGCAGAGCACTAAGAGTGACTACTTAACATTATTTTACAAAAATAACAAGAATAACTCGTCATGGATACATCTTTACAATCTCAATAATTGTAAACTACAAATATTAGATCCCGTCATTTTGTCGGGTTCCGTGAACCTAGTGTTAAATTTCGTTTGTCTCGAGACACGCACACGATTATGTTTCGTCTCATCGACACGGTCAGGTGGACTGTAGTAGTAGGCTTTTATCTATATGTATAACTCCACACAATCCACACTCCACAAATTTTGCAAAAACTTTAACAGCTTGTATCTCAATAACTATTTGTTTGTGACATATGGTTCCTTTTCTTTGGTTCTTACTATGATTCCTTTTCTCGTCAATTTTCGTTGTTATAAACAATTTTGCGGCAAGTTTCTTTGACAAATGTCCACCGATGCAGAGGTGTAGATTCACCCCTAGGACGGATGACCATTACTTTTTATATACCGTTACATTTCACGCTGCACAATATGCAAACAGCTGTATTGCAATCCTTGTGTGTGAAATTTTGCGAATAGAACACTGGATGTGCCGTCTTGTTTCCGAATTAATTACAAATTCCTGACAGCACACGACAAAATTGTAATGGCCGTCCCCAGTAAGTTCGGAAGCTATCAATGTGGCTCTTGACATGAGTCAGCCAGGAAAGTTCTGGTGCGACTCTCGTGAGGTTCGAAGCGGAGCTTGATAGCTCGGCTAACCGAAGTCGACTAGTTTCTTTTTTCTGCGAGAAGAGCGCTTTTTATATTCTTTTGCGGAGGCCATCGCCCAATCAGCGTTTTCCGGGGGCACCAGGCATTTTATTGCCCTCCGTACCTGGCGGTTCCAGATTCCATGTCATGGTCGCATACCTTTAACCTCGCTGTGATCACGACCCCAAACCCACCCCTGTTGTAACGTGACCGTTCCACCGTTAGATTTCATCTAATGTACCGTTGTAAATAACATTTATGCTGCACTTTTATCGACGGAAGTCTTTCGCGAACGACGTAAAAAATATTTCTCATCGAAACACGTTATTTACGGTCCCCTAACCGCAACTGGATGTTAACATTTCTACGTTCTCCATTAATATAATTTTATGATGATTAATGTTTTATTATTAGTAAGATTTTATTAGAGTTCATTCCTGCATCCTAAGTTGTCTACAATTAATTCCTTGTAACATTCCTTAATCTTAGTAATAAATTGTCTGCAATTCAAACTCTTACAATTTACTCTTTAATTCTAATAATATGTTGTGTAACGAATTTAATAAAATGACTATTATAAGGATTTATTTGTCTAGATGTGAAACTGAATTTTTACTCGAATATACACAGTACACCTTTGGCATAATATAATTAATATTAGTCACCTTGGTCATTTGTATCTTGCAGTAAACAATTGACTGTGTTTCTTTAAATCGAAAAATATTAAAATAATTCATGGACATCAACGAAAATTGAAATCATAATTTATTAGAAAATATAAGAAAGAACACAGGAGAAAATGCTGGTTGGATATGTCTTTTAACTATTCAATTTTAGTTAGTGAATTAATTACTTTGACGTTAGGCGACTTTTGAGGTTGCCGATTGGCACACGAAGTATTAATATGTTAAACATTACTGTTCCGTCGTCCAGGTTCTTTTTAATGTGCTTCAGAATGCTGTTTCCGGACGTCGTTTAACCAAGAATGATTTATTCAGGCGTGGTACGGTTTCCTGTTACTTTATTTTTCACAGTGTTGACATTTTCCGGACGGCTCTTTTGTCGATATAAAATTAAAATGTTGTTTCTGGCTCTCGTTCATCCCAGAATGATTTATTCAGACGCGGAACATTTTGTTGTTAATTTATGTATCACAGTGTTCACATTTTTCGGACGGATCTTTCGTTAATATATAAAATGAAAATACTGCTTCCAGCCCTCATTTATCCCAGAATGGTTTATTTAGACGTGGCACGGTTTCCTGTTAATTTATGCATCACAGTGTTCACATTTTTCGGACGGCCGTTTTGTCAATGCAAAATTAAAATGCTGCTTCTAGCCCTCGTTCATCCCCGACTGATTTATTTAGATGTGGTTTCGGTTTGCTGTTAATTTATGTATCACGGTGTTCATATTTTTTGGACGGCTCTTCTGTCGCTATAAAATTGGCTTCGCATCAGTATCATGATTTCGGCGGTCGATCGTCGTCTGTATTCATAACTTCAATCATTTCGCAGGGATCACGCGTGTCCGTTGTAACGCGGCGTTTTAAATAACCGGACGCGAATATTCATTTGTGCGGGGACGTTTATCGACGCGAGTCTTTCGCGAAAATAATTTTTGATGTGCTATCATCGCAGTGTTCGGGCCGATATCAGAATTGCTCTTCAGAGCGATTTATTATTGCCGGGCGCAATCTGGAAACGAATGAATATTCATGAGCGCTGTATGGACGGTTGGCTTGGAATAAAATTTTTACAAACGAGCCTTCATTTTCGAGGAAAGAAATTTTAGAGTTCTCCCCGCCCCCTCCCCTCCCCTATCACAGCCCGGGGATCTCTCTCACCGTATCGGATCTTGGCTGTAAATCGGCACGGTAAAAAGCGCACGCGAGGACTGTTCGCCGGAACAGAACTGTTGTTTTTGTGAATTTCGTGTTATCGATTTGAAAACTATTACTATCGGACAGCTCTCATAGTCGCGCGAAAAAACATCTCGCCGCCGGAAGTATCGAGAGCCTTTGTATTTATCGGTGTGTATGTGTGGAAATTAAAGCGAACTAATTTTACGTTCCGAGTGGATTTTCGAACGCAATAACCCGCATGGCACATTTCGTGACCCGAACGGAAGAGAAGATGTATTTCATATTAAAATGGTGGACTATGAAAACACCCAGGGAAATCACTGGAGGCAAATGAAGAGCACGAAATATGGCATCAAGATAGCCTGGGTATAATACAATTGTTTGATGGTAGAATATTAAAAGGAGCGGGGAATGGAGACAGAATTTGTCTGGAACTTTGTTCACCCCGTTATCCAATAGTTGCAAATAAATTAAATCAGAAATATAATTGTTGTACGGTTTACAGTAGGTGATCAAATTATTATAGCTACTTGCATAGATTCACGACTTTACATTACAGCCATCAATTTTAATTAAATGACAAACCATCTATTATTATTTTTTTACGAAGTAATAACCTTTGCAAATTGCATATTTAGTAATGCTGTAGATAACACTATCCGCCAAGCGCACAATAAATACATTTTACATATTGTGTCTTTAATAATTTCATTATCGAGTACTGTACCACATACGAGATATTTTTAAAAATACTTTGACACGTTATTAAAATCCAATGAAAATCGAAAACGAATCGTTGCACAATATTCATAGCCTGGAAATTACACAATTGTTTAATGAAAATAAACATGCTAATGGAAAGCCAGTCCGTAACAAATGCAGTAAACATACAGTGAAAATTAAAAACGAATTAGACACGCGAATAAATATCCATAGCCCAGGAATGCAATTGTTTGACGAAAATAAAAGTACTGGAAAATGCATAGTATATAACAATAATCGTCCAGCAATTATAAATATGTTAAATCAGAAAAATAATTGCGGTGTTTTTTACAACGTATCAAACATTTTCAGAAACGTTCTGAACTATTGTTTAAAATACAGTGACAATTATGAACGAATTAGTTGTACTAGTAGCGAATAAAATTCTTTTATATGGGGCTCCGTTTTCATGAGGAACGAGTTTTAAAAGTCCATAAGGTACACTTGCTACTGACGGCTGACATGTCTGTTCATGGCTTACCGTTTCTACTTCATCTATACACCGAGGCAGACGTGCTGCGCGAACTTTAACTCGATTTTCATGTAAACAAATTTTATGTCACACTGTTCGTGTAAAATATCATCTTACAAGTTGTACTAATATAATTCGTATGAATATATTAATATGCTAGGTAAAATTCTCAAATGAGAAGATTTAACCGTGTGCAATAAAAACTAATTTAATTCCAGAACTCATTTATTCATTTCATGCATATGAAATTGGATACTTATTCACACCACACTTTGTAGGAATTTATTAAACTCAAACTAATTTGATAATGTAAAAATTCTTATGAATAATTTTTTAATTAACGCTTCAGAGTTTCCATTCGAGTTTAAAGGATTAAAAATCAGTGATATGCTTGAATTCTTGCAAATACGATTAATGAAATGGAAAAAATAATTAAGAGAAAGGGTGAAAACCATTGAAGACGTTCACAAATCTTGTTTTACGACCGAACCGTAAAGAACAGCGTCGTTTCTATATTCTGAGCCCACTGTTCCGCGTAGAATCACATAAAATTCAAGAATGGTCTGAAAAAAACCTCATACCTCTAGTTACGTAATTTAAGGTGCGCGCATATTGCCAGAAATAGAGGTCAGCATGCAAATTTGATGAGGGCTGCGCCGTCGACAGACCTCCTCATAAGTGGGCATTGTGCGACTTTTCTTTAGACTCCATATTATAACAGACGGTTAAATAATGAGAGTTTTGAACAGAATAATTCGAATATCTCGACCACGTTATATTGTAAACTCGATTATAGCTGCACCGTATAATTTTTCAATTACTAAGCAAGAATTTAAAAAGTAGTTTCTACTTTGTACAACGTCAAACCAATTTACAATTTTAATAATCGCACTGCAACTCCTGCGCTGGAAAAATACACAACTTCAAGAAATGCTAAGAAATGTCGACATTAAAAGATCCATTTGTTATACTACTATTTAGAATGTCTTCTTTGGGACTTCTTTGTATTCTAATAGTTGGTGAAATAATGAAAATTTAAATATCATATATAAAATGAATCAACATAAAAAGATGCATTTACCATTGCATTATTAATAGATTATTATGCACTTAGCATAAACAGATTGGTCAAATATAAACCTGTGAAGATATTTAAATGAGTTCAATGATGATGTTATATTATTTTCAACTAAATTATATTAGTAGTTCTTCCAGTTGGCAAATTTTTATTTCGCACAAAGGTTCGCAGTCTAATTATTACAAATGTCTTCGTCGTGGTGTTCACCGGTGTGAATAAACGCAAAAGGAGCGCAAGAGAAAACGTATCGGTCAATTAATGATAAACAGGCTGCAATGATCTTTATATTGTACAAACTTTTCTACTGCTGTTTTACAAAAGGCAGAACAAGCAAGAAGTTCATCTATCGAAAGACGTCTTCAATATAAGATAAAATAACAATATGAATTTCGATCAACATAGACGTATTCTTGTATTGTGCAAAGTTTGTGCCACGAATGCACAAAAATTTGCAGTCTAACAATGAAATGTAGGAGCGAGAGTACGTTCTTTTCCTCTGTTTTTTAAAGAGAAGTTAACTTACAGTTTCAGCGACTATCCATACGGTCGTAATGTCTATTGTGCCACGTTCCCAAATAAAAGGGGAAGGTTGTTATGTTATAAATGTTCACTAAATTTTAGGTCTTCCTGAGGGCGAGCCTCAAATTAGAGTGGAGAAGCAGCGTTACGCTGTCGGCGACACTGTTCGTGGAAACTGTACCGTTCCTTCGGGAAACCCACCAGCAAATGTGACGTGGACTGTCAATGGAGTGCCGGTAGGTTGATGGATGCATAAACTTTCGGGGAATGTGGGTCTGCTGGTATCGATTAGCTGTCGTTATTATAACGATCAATATTTTAGTTACTCGCCCGTATTGTAATGCGTATCGAATTCTTCCGGATTGGAAATTTCGAACGTTAAACTTCGCGGCAACGCAAGCTTTCTCGCGCGTAAATTACGCGAATGAAAATTCGCAAAATGGCGAGAATAGTTCCTAGGATTATTTCTACTATCCTTATTACGGCTGTGCATTAGAGTTACAACATGTTGTAATCTTTATTACACGCAACAATGAGCTGCTATGTACGGTGAAATTCTGTTCGATGAACACGTTGGAGAGTTAAAATTGCTGATTTTTTTTTTTTTGTATAACAGAAGTATTATCAACTCCAATAGAAGATATGGTGTAAAGATTGTAATGCGCATTATAATGTGGGACCAACTTGATGGCCGGGCCTGGCCATTATGCACAGCAGTTAGGAGAAGCATTACGGAAAGCATTAAGATACTTCTGTAAGTGGTGGATTATTCGTGGTAGAGAATCTCTCTGTCACGACCACGATCACCGGATTTGATCGCTGAAATGCTTTCCGTGAAAATGCATTCTATAAAAAGGAGAATTGTATATAAAGGAGAAAGATTAACGAGTTGCGAGAACGAAAATCGAAGGCGAATGTGGTCATTACTTAACGGGGGAATAATACGGAACGGAAAAACGGAAGACGAACATTTCCATTATTTTCACAGAGAAATAATACAAAAATCGAAAGATGAACATGTTTCGTTATTTCAACGCAGAGTTTTGAAAATAATTCGGCTAAATAGAATTCTGCTACATTCTGCTTCATTACAAACATAAACATTTTCGTTTCAATGCACTGGTCTTAATGAAAATGTTCGATTTCGTATTCACTGTGCAAATAAAAATGCAATTAAATATGTTTCTCTGTTCTGTTGTCGAATGAAATTTTGCAATACTCTACTGTTCCAAAAAGAAACAATGGAATCTGCGGCAAAAGATCGATTGTATGACGTTAACGAATAATGAGAATAAATCGTGACCTCTTGGTATGTTGCAAATATGTTGGTCGTATGTGAATGAGAACGTTTGTTGCAGGTGAACGCTAGTTTCATGATGAATGTGACGGACAAACTTGGTGACAATCAGCAACTAATGACTATCGCAGGACTGGACTTCGAGATCATACCAGATAGTTTTGGTAACGGCAGATTACACGTGATTTGTCACGCCAACGTCTTTCATTTGTATAAAAAAGAAGCCTTTGTCCATTTAATGGAGGAACGCCCGCGTTTGGCATCTGTCTTAGGAACACGAGAATCTTCCCATATTGGTACGTTCTATGAATCTCACAAAACAAACGATCGGTAAACAATTTCCTTGATTTGTTGCCCCATATGAATAAAATTAAAAGCGAGCCACTTATAATGCCGGGCTTTATAATAACGAAGAGATTTAGTACAGTATGTTCGAATAAAGAGTTTTCTTAAAATATTTATAATTTCAATAATTGTAATGAAATATCCGATATCCCGTAATTTCCGTCCGTTTTGTAATTCTAATATTAAGATTAATTTCTTTTTTAATAATACCAGTGGAGACTGTTTAAAAATCTATTGGCGATACTCATGAGTAATCGTTTCTTGATGTTTATACAAAATTTTATTTTACTGAAAATTTAGTATAGATTTTTAATTACAGTTTAATTTCACAATAAGCATACTACGAAGTAAATGTTAATAAATCCGATTAGTATGTAGTCCACGGATAAAATGTTTATTCAATCTGTAAAGATCCCTAATAATTTGCTGGTGCGATGGGAAGTTGATAGAAAAATATTGACATTGTATAAACAAATAGTTGCGATAATATATGTTATACTGACGTTTATCTATTTTCTGTTGCAGGTAGCGCAGCGAAACACATTGAAGGGTGGTTCTATTTTAATGTTGCAGTTACGTTGTTACTGTGCAACCTGAGATAACATCGATGAACTGAGAATTCCGAGTTTTGTGGATGTGACTGTACCGGAGACGGGGGAATTGTTTGTAAAATTTTGAAATTAAGTGCGATGAAGGGAAAGGAAGCAGGAAAAAGGATCTTTCGTTAACATAAATATCGACCGTATGTTATTCGTGTAAATAGGATAAAAATTTAGCGAATTATCTACGTGTAATTGCGGCCCGCACGCAATCTCGTCGCAGCGAGATGAATTTATAATCTGATTAATATGTCATAATATTACATATTAGATTGAAGATACATCGCAGCAGGTATTCGCGAAATTATTTCAACGATATTACAACCGTGTTTTCTATCCTCCAAAAATGATTTTGATACCTCTTCTGTAACATTATAGCTACCGAAATGTATCTTACAACATTTCTAGGTGAAAGCTGTTATTATTTGAGAATGAGATTTTGAGTAAAAAAATAAATAACTCACCTTCGTTACTCTTGTCTGTTCATTTACTCAACCAGCCTCTCCCATCCGAATAGGTAACCAATTATTTTATTATACAGCATTTTTAAATACATGATTCAGAAATTTCACATTTTTTAACAATTTACACTAAAATGTCAGATGTTATCAAGCTCATTGTTACCGTTTTAAACACTTCAATAAAGTATAGTTAATCGAACACAGTTAATCTCAAACTGAAAGCAAAAATTGTTAAACGTAGTCTCTTTTTCATTGCATTATGAAATTTTTCAATAGACGCTCGTCACATTAAATGACAAAAATGAAAAAACTTAATTATATTTTGTCACATGGTATCGCAAACAGACTGTTTAATCAAATTATTTTGTCTGTGGAGTGAAATAAAATCCCATAGCGGTTTGTTAATATTTATTTTTCTCTACAGAATTTATGTTTACGTCAATGTACAAATAATTGAACATTTTCAATACTACGCAAAAATAAACAACATTGCAGTTTATTCTAGCATTTTCAAATAAATCAAATCTACTACAGTTTAAATGCATAATGATACCATTTGATGACAATGGTGAAGCAACAAAAATCACAGTGTTCGAACGCTTAATTTATAAAAATTGTTATATTATGCCTTGCGTGTGGTTCGTTTATAGCCTTGATTTTGGAGCTTCGTTTCGATGATGTCTACAGTCTGATCCCTAATTTTACATTTATCAAGACCCAGTTGTTCTACTTTGTCCATTTGTTCTGTGATATAATCAACTTTTCTGTTGAAATATTCTTTCGCCTCGGCAACATTTTTTTCGGTAAAATATCCAGTCCCAATGTCAATTAACACATTATCTACGTCTTTTAATCTCCCAGGAACGTACATTGATCCAGTCAGGGGTACAAGAATTTCATTCCCTGTAAAAGAGTTATTTTCATATTTTTATATCATGATATATTAAACATACTAGAAGGAACGATATCTTACCTTTCATAGCGGGAATCTTTTCGAGGCATGATCCCGATTCCTGAAACTCATTTTGAGCAGTTTTTAAAGTCTGCAATGATTCCTGGAAGATATCGAGTTCGTGATCCAGTTGCTGTTTCAACGCCGTCAGTTGATGCAGATCTAAGATCGTCAAATCAAGTTTTTGCAAGTGTTTCAAGTCTGTCATTAATAAATCCGACATTTTAATTAAAAATTACAACGCAAATGTTTCGACACTGTGCCGCAGAGATGATGACTACGATGTTATGTCACTGACGAGACATAGGAATAGAACTAACATTCTATTTATTTTCGTAGCTCGATTTTGCGAGACTCGAGAGCCCCATATACGTGACTCTCGCAGCGTTACATTACATCAAATGACATTACGATTCAATTTTGCATGATACAATTACAGCACGCATTTTTCAATTACAAATAAATTTTATACATATGGCACGAATGATTCGTTCCGCTATTTTTGTAAGGAGCAATGTAAATTTTGGCAAGAAATAACTGCTCCGAAAAATCTGAATTTAGCGCCACTCAGCGTAGTGGCAATACGCTCAAACTTTTAGACAATTTTACCGACAGTACATTTTCCTTGAAAATTAAGATGGCAGCGTCATCTTTCGCAGATAACTGAATCTTCAAATAATCTATCGACATGTGATAAGTTTAATCACGAACGAGGTATAGAAGCACAGAACAACTCGTTTTCTTACGCCCTCTACGCTGACAAACGATAAATGTTGAAACTAGATCCAGGAAAACGCGATCAAATCTGATCAAATACATACAGACTCCAAATTATATTACACACCCGTAGTAAAAATGAAGTATATGGAATATTCAGATCTTGTTAATACTAATATACACAAATAGTTTTCAGTTGGATTTTTTCACTGTTTTCTTGTTACAGTTCACGAGTTCTGTAGCCAGGAAAATTATTAGGGCAACAATTAAAGCTCTACCTATCAGGATCTTTCGCGTTCACGAAGAAGCCTCTTTGCAAACGGCATGACGTCGTCTATAAAACATTTAAAAACACAATGGAGCTATCAGGCCAAGAAAGGAGACTGCCAGTAGACTTCGGGTAAAACGTATCTAAATCGATACATTTTAGTTCTATTTTGTATATGTATACACGTTTAACATTGTAATTTATTTGGTCATAAATAAAGAATATTAATTGCAACGGTCAATGTGTTCTTCTTTCTCCCCCTGAACATGAACATTCGATAATAGAATTAAATTAATGTCTTCGAAAATTTCGGGAACAGCAACATTTTTGAAATTAGAGAAAATTAAGCGTTGTGTTAGGAGAATATGATAGTAACACAGGCAGCACGAAATTTCATGCCACCTCTTTTGCTATCATGTTCTCCTGGTTGAAATCCGAAAATTGCATAAATTTTCGAAAATACCGAAAATCGAATCTTGTATTAGGACAATATGATATCGAAGGAAGTGGCACAAAATTCAGTAGTATAAGTCAATAACATGTGAGACTGTATAAATTTTCCGAAATGTTTCGAAAATTGAGCTTTGCATTAGGAGAATATGATAATGAAAGAGGTAGAGCGAATTTCAGGAGTATAAGTCAATAGCGAGTCAGACCGTGGAAATTTTTCGAAAACCGAATTTTCTATTAGGTAAATTTCGAAATTCAGTAGTATAAGTCAACGACAAGTCGGATGTTCGAGAAAGATTGAGGGTTCAGTAATTGTATACGCAGATACGTCTTTTCATTACATTGTATTTACTTATTCATTGTTGATTCTTACATAAAATGATTGTGTTAAAATACAATACAAATGTTTACATGTAACATAGATTTCGTGTCAGTAACTGTGTTATCACACATGGTAATGTCCAGTAATTTAAGGTCAGCGTTATCTAGCGGTAGACTCGACAACTAATTGGTAACAACTATCCGGATTTAGCAGCAAGACGCACGACCGTCGTGCGGCGGGTCTGAGCAGAAGTGGATACGGGAAACCTTCTATAAGGGCACTCAATATTTTAGACAGTACTTCCCTTTGACCGTATAAACCTATGGCAAACCATATATATTATCTGTGCCGTCTCGCCCTAATGCGCCATGTATAGCGCCTATGGTACTCTCCTAAGCTGGCTCGAGAACTATGACCGCCACGAGAGCGTGCCAATAATTCTGAGGCCTGATAATGGTATGACATAATGATATCAAATATAACAATATAATTCGAATCAGTCATTTGTATTTGACAGATTTGATCATTTTAGTGGATCTAGTTCCAACATTTATCGTTTGTCAGCGTAGAGGGCGTGAGAAAACGAGTTGTTTTTGTGTAAGACACGAAACCCCATATGTGGTGATTGGTCTATTCCTATACCTCGCCCGTGGTTTAACCTCTAAAGCCTATATTTCCCGCCAAACATTTTTAAGCAACCTATATTTTAATTTTATTGTTAAAAATGACTGAAGAATCAAGTGAAAATGTGTTCGTGCTAAGGCCAATGATTTGTGAGCTCAATCAACTATCTATGCCGGATGGATCGGCGATGTTGATGCAAGGTAGATTAATATTAATCTTTTAGGTTTGACGAAATCTTTGAATAATTTATGTTTTAGGAGATACAACGGTTACTGCTGGTGTCTATGGGCCAATAGAGGCCAAAGCACAAAAAATGATGTATGACAAGGCCTCTGTGGAAGTGTCGTATGCTCCTATAAAGGGTCCAGCTAGTATGTGTAAAGCTGACATGTAAACATTGCAATATGCAGCCACACTTCAATGAAGTACTAATTGTATTTTTTAATTGTTTAAGAGGTTGATGATAGAATGACAGAAATGTATATAAAAGAGACATGCGAAGCTGCAATTATTACAACGTTTCATCCAGCAACATCCATATGTATTAATGTACAAGAATTGGAAGATTCTGGTGGGGTATGGCGTGTCTTCACGTATTATAATAAATGAATGTTTGAAGTTTATAATGCGAAATATACATACATCTTTCAGTTATTATGTTGTATATTGAATGCATCTTGCTTAGCACTTATTAATGCTGGAATTCCGATGAAATTTACCTTTGGGGCAGTTGGTTGCATGATAGAGGAAGATACTGAAAATATTATTTTGGATCCTGACAATACTCAATTGCAGGTACGATCGTCAAGACTTATACATACTTATAAATAACATTATTGTAATATATGTATTATCTCTTATTTGTAGAATGCTAGGGCTGAATTTACATTTGGATTTGATAGCATGAAAAAGGATGTCATATGCTGTCATACAGTAGGTCGCTTTACACAATCAGAGTTTTTTGAAGCAATGGATAAGTGTAAACAAGCCAGTCAACATGTATTTGATTTTTATAGGAACCTTGTAAAAAAGTATGCAAAAGCAATATAACATTTCTATATTTTTCTGATATGTGACTTTTAGTTGCCCCATCAATGTTTTAAGCTTATTGAAAGTTATATCACGATGATAATGAATTTTTATTCATAGTAGCTCATACAGGAGCTCATCCATTCGTCTGTGACGAATGTAGATTTCTCTGTTACTAATAATTTGTATTGAAATTATTTACATTATATCATTCAAGGAATTTATTCTTATAAATGATTACAATCGTGGTTAGAGAATAAAGACATTATCTAATTTATTATGAAATATGATACTAAAATTAAAGTTTCGGACCAAAATGGTTTAGTGTTGAAGTAATTATTCAATTAAAGTAATTTATATCCTCTGTTTATATCTATATAACAACATTACTTATCATTTGAAACATATTGAGTGTTTTGTAGTAGTTCATAATAAATCCGGAAATATTACAGTGGCGCTAATCATAGTTTGAATCTGAACGGTGCAATTGTTTTGATCATTGGCGGGTTTATTTCACTGTTGAAAGTACAACACCTCGTTTGTTTATACCTCCTGCAACGATTAGCGAATAAAAGTTAAATATTGTATCTAGCAATAGAAACGAAAAATTAGTCGATATGGAGAAATTAAATTTTCCATCAGAAAATATTTTAAAACAAGCCATCGCAGAAATAGAAGAACCACTATTATTTAAAAAAATGTTGCAAGATGAAGCAGGTGCATATACCTGGAAATTATTAGATTGGAAATTATCCGAGTTGATCGAAAAGTTTGGGAATTCCAAGCTGCCTTTCCGAATTGGTTGTAATTCTCGATCCAAGGTACATTAGTAACATCTTCCATGTGTATCTTTTTTCATTTACTAGTAAATTTCATCTACTATTCAAATTTTTCATTTTTAGCGTCCACAATGGGAGGTGGATTGCCTTGAGACATCAATGACATTATCAGAGTTTGTTAAAAGCGTAGAATTGAATGGTGATGACTTTGAAGAATGGTCCTATTTCGACTATAAATATATGAATGAATGGTTCAAAGATAAACCTGAGATATTAGAATCTATACAGTGGAAAAGGTTTGGTTTTGAGAAGACAGGAAATGATTCTACTCTTTGGATAGGAAGCAAAGGTGCACATACAAATTGTCACCAAGACTCTTATGGCTGCAATTTAATAGCACAGATTCAAGGAAGGTTAATCGAGTTTAAATTTTGTTCTTCTATAATTAATTCTTTGGTTCTCGAAAATTTCGAAACTCTCGAGAATATTTGATAATTCCGGTAAATTAATTGTTATTAATAAAGAAATTATTTTAGGAAACAATGGTTGCTGTTTCCCCCAAGTTCGACCAGTGGTCTTCAAGTAACAAGGATTCCGTATGAAGAATCAACAGTGTATAGCAAATTTAATTTCTTTGCCCCAACCGAAGAAGATGAGAGAAACATATTAAAAATAGAGGATAAACCAAAATTAGTAACCCTCGAACCAGGAGATGTCTTATTTGTTCCTGCGGGGTGGTGGCATTATGTGGAGTCATTGGAATTATCTATTAGTGTTAATATATGGCTACCAATTGCAACTGACAATATATCACGGGTCAAAGAAGCTCTTGTGAAATTAATTGTAGCCAGAGTTGGTAAAAATATTTGGAGAAATTCTGACAAGGTTCACGGTTCATTATCTGGTTGCATGAAATTGGTAATATACGATGAAAATGTACAAACATTTTATTATGCTTTGTAAAATTCTTTCAGTCTGTAATTAAAATATTTTCAACAGCTGGACGTTGCTCTTGGAGAATGTAAAAATACAGAATATGTAGAACCAACTTGTAAAATCACAAACCATACTAAATGGACAGCAAATGAGTTTGCAATGCAATATCCACATTGCGTGAAACTCCTACAGGAACTTGAAAAATCAGAATTGGAAGATCTTTTAAGAATGAAAAGAGAAAGATTTCCTGAAGGCAATATTGAATCGGTAATAATCAGCACTTCTGAATCCGAAGCTGAGTGTGAATCTGAAGTTGGGTTTGTCTCTGACCCTACAGATGCCTTAACTCATAAATTGGCTGAAGATATTGTAAACGCATTTTGTCACCCTGATGTTATTAATAAAGTGACAAACTTGCTGCTATCTTCTTAAATCTTCATATCTAGAAATGGTTAATTATTACACAGCAGACCATTATGTAAAATGAGAATTTTCTTTATTAACTACAAGATGGAGGAACCATCTAGCAATTTCTTTCTTTCTGTAATATTTTTATAAGTTAAAAATAATATGTTTATGTGATAGAATTCTTTTAATTCATTCGTTCTTCTAAATTGCATCTCATTTTTGTCAAATGCATAAAATCCATAATTTATTAAATATACATGGATAAAGACATGAACAATTTTGTTTTTTATGTTTCTGATTGACATTTGAACATAACTATTCTTCGTTTCATTAGAAATGTTTTAATACAAATGAATGTAAATATGTATATACATATGTAGTTTTGCCTACGATATCATTGTTGATCGATATAGGTTAATACTGTCTGACATGTCAGAAGTGTTCCCCACCTAATCATTGTGTGTTTATCTATTATTGAAATCATTGGTGTCCATATAAATTACAATGGGTTTATTAACTGTTCTTAAAAAATTGAAGCAAAAGGAAAAAGAAGTGCGCATTCTAATGTTGTACGTATCTACTTTCTGCTATCTCTTTAGTAATTTTGAGGTTATCAGAACGTTCGCTGTCACTTTCATCGAAAGTGTTTGTTTAGTGATAGTATAATTTTACTCGAAGCGATTCGGCGACACTTTTTGTAAAAATTTATATTTGTAATTCAATAAAGAGCATTCAGTAAAAATATAAAGTGTTCCCTAACCTATGAGAACATTTGTTTTTATAGAGGCTTGGATAATGCTGGTAAGACAACAGTGTTAAAAAGGATCATTGGAGAACCAATCGACACAATATCTCCAACCCTCGGTTTCAACATCAAAACTTTAGACCACCGTGGATATAAGCTGAATATATGGGACGTCGGTGGTCAGAAATCTTTGCGCTCCTATTGGAGAAATTACTTTGAATCCACTGATGGACTTATTTGGGTAATTGACAGTGCAGATAGAAGAAGACTGGAAGATTGCAAAACGGAATTGTATAAACTCTTAAAAGAGGAAAGATTGGAGGGTGCAAGTCTCTTAATACTAGCGAATAAGCAAGACATGTCTGGAGCAATGTCCTCATCAGATATCGCAGAACTTTTGGAGCTGCCTAATATTAAAACACATCATTGGCAAATATTTAAGTGTTCAGCAGTCACAGGAGAAAATCTGGTAGAGGGAATAAATTGGATTGTGGACGACATCTCTGCGAGAATATTTTATATAGACTAACACTGCAAAAGTGACCCAGTCTATGCAATTCAATGTTGCTAGTATTGTAATTTTTTACTTTATTTATTTTCCATCTGTTGATAAGTGAAGCTACGAGATTATTATTTTTTACTTGACAAACTGTTTACACAATTATTATTGTTAGAAGAACTTAATAAACTCATAATTTTTCTTAACAGTTTCATTTCCTTTTCTTCAAATTATATATTATTGCTTCTGTTACTTTTTTATCTTCACTTTCTTTGTCTTCGCCTTTTTCGTCGTCTTTGATTCAGTGTCTTCAGTCTTCTTCTTTTTCTTTGATTCAATGCCTTTAGTCTTTTTCCTCTTCTTCTTCTTAGGCTTTTCCGGTGGAAGTTCTGTGTTAGGATATTGCACCATGTAAACCGACTTTAATAGAGCTAGATTCACAGTATGTCTTGGACCAGCAAATGCCTTGGTAATCGCGTCTACCAAAGTTGGAGACAGCTTCAGCTTAAAGCTTTTCACTAGTTGCAGAAAGCGTGCTGTAAACGAAAATTTATAAAATTAATTAATCATTTCTGTACTGCTTTTCTAACGTCACAATCATGAAACGAACTTTACGTACATCTAGGGATAAAGCCATCCTCGAGAGAAAGTACAAAGTGCCCGAAATTCCTACGCTGTCTTTTCTTTTTCGGTTTCATTGCCTCATAGTTCGCCCTCTTGAACAGCAGTACCGTCACATCCGGTCCTACGATCTTGTGGTTGCTAAGTATTCCTCCTAATTTAACTTGAAGCCAAGGTTTACCCTCCTCGATCGCTTGTAGTTCGGGTATTGCGTTTTTATTCGCCCAAATATTCGTGAGGTCCAAAACTCGTAGCTTACTTTCCGGAGACACATTCGGGGTGACTGCTCGGATAAGTTCAAACGCACCCTCTGCTTTCAAGGGGTTGTTACCTAAATACAACTCCTCTAGCATCATATTCTTTGACAGACCTCTGGCGATGAGTACAGCGTCCTCCTCGTTGAACCTGTTTCCTAGAAAGAGGCATTGTTATACTATTTCAAACTGTGCCACGATCCACAGTGCGTTGTCTAATGGACAACAAATAAAAGAATCAACTTTTACGTTGACAGAGGATCCTCACAGGAGTGTTTCTTGGTATTTATTTCAAAGATAAGGAGTGTTATTATAAGAAACAAACGAGCGCCCATCATGTCTGGATACCTTCTAGTGTGCAAGTTTCATTAAATTTTTTTCATTATTTCCTCATGGAGTTTGTTATTGAAGGTAAGTACTTCCTACTTTTATATTCTTGTGATTTTTCTTTCTACTTTATTGGTATTAAATTGACTATATAAAATTCCACGTTTTTGCTAACTTTATTTAAGGTTTTAAAAAATACTAAATACTATTTATAAAAAGATTACTCAAAATACACTAATTTGTTAACGTGTGCATACATACGTCATTGATAGCTAAGATATGGTTTTTCCCCTCAATTCCCATTGCACTCAACGCACTGTGCGATCATCGGAAACAGAAAAATTAACGTTCGAGAACTATATCCGACGAGCAAAATGTTACCGGTCAGGTGTAGCTTCTTCAAGGGTGTAGACCGGGACAATAATATCCGAAGTTGGTTTGCGCACTCGTTGCCCAATGCGTTCCACGATAGATCAAGCTCCACCAACGTGTCGTTGGCGTCGATCGCTTTGCTTAATTTCTTCCACGTTTCCGCAGTGTACAAGGAATTCCATGACAGGCCTAGATACGTCAACGTGTCGGAGGACGCGATCAAATGTTGCAGATCATTCACGGCAGATTCGTCTAAATGATTGTCGTTCAAAACAAGTTTCTTTAAGTGATCGCTTTGGCAAACTCCTAATCCAATGTATTCGAGGCCCTCGGCGCCGAGGTTGCAATCGGTGAGATCCAAGTTGGTCAACGTGTGGCTCTCTGAAATCCCATCTTGCAGTCTCCAAGCGCCACTTGCCCCTATTCGACATCCTGCTAACAGCAAAGTATGGATAGTGTTGTTCTTTTCGAGTAACTCGTTGAGGTGGTAGCAAGAATCCTCTGACAGCCAGTTTCCCTGAAACGAAAACCAACGGTGTCAGAAGACGTCGACCAAAATCTCGGAAAGATTTGACAAGCAAGCCAGACTCGAAGATAAGAAACATAAGAAATATTTGATGTCACCGTAAGATTAACCACTTCCACCGTATGATTCGTCATCAGGGCCTCGCAGAGGGGTCTAACTGTCCTCGGATTAATTCCGTAGTACTGCAGACTGATTTTATTCGAGTGCAACATCTTTTCTATTGCCTTTATCGGCTGCAGCTTGGTCTTCCTCACCATGTGTTGGAACAACTTTACATTGTCGTGTATGTAGCTTTCCGCATGCTCTTGGAGGATCCAAAATGCAGGTATTATGCCAGGGTCGTCAGGCACCGGAAACGAGGTGTAAAGATTGCGCAGTTTCAGCTGAGAGTTGCTGATCTCGATGTCTCTGAGACAGTTGTAGCGAGAGCCCTCCGAGGTCACTTCGCTACCCTCTTCGGGTTCATCTTCGGGCGTGATCAACGTTTCTTCGGATCCTTCGGTCTCTTCCTTCAGCTGGAAGTTCCATGCGGATGTAGAAGTTCTTATACTCGAGTTACGGTTGTCGACGTCAGAAGTTAGAGCATAAAATTACACCGATCAGCTGGCGCAGTTTCTCCCTTCTCTCTTCGGACTTAGCCGCGATTCTCTCGGCGCTTTTGTCGCGAAATCTCAACACCAGGTCCGCGTATATGTCTATCAGCTCTGGCGGCTTCAACTTCGTTTTCTTTTCCACCTTTTCTTCAATTTCTTCGTCGAACTCTTTGCCCTCGTCTTCGTACTCGTAACACTCGGCCTCGTCCTCGTAATACGCCGGCCATATTTGGTAATCAGAGTAGTCCGATACCTCGGTGAGATGGTCATACTGAAAAATGATCTCGTTACTTCTTGATCAGGATTCGGTGAAAAGGAAAATCGTTGTATACCCCAATTTCCATTTCCATTTTTTAGGCCTGTCTAAATCGACAATTTCTCCTTTCTTCTCCGGCTGTTAAATGTGTCGGCGATTACGCTTTCTTCGCGTAAATGAAGTTTCATTTCACTCCGTTGATTCGTTAACGAGATTCTGTTCTTCTCCGTGCGACACGTACCAATAAAATGAGCCGATGGAAATTCGAGCGAAGTTTATGGAAATAAGATTCAGGTTATATTTACTGTTTTGTTATTGATAAACGGTTGCTTTTAAGAAGCCACGCGATGTCAAGGGGCTGAAAGCTTGCAGGCGCCATGAATAATTGATTAAAAAATTCTGATCCAAAGATGTTTCACCGTCGGATACTTTACAGCTTACGCTAATCGGGATTATCGAGGGTTATTATATTAGGTCGTCGCATAAGTTCGTGCCGTGGATATGTTTATATTATTCACCATTGAAAAGTATTTTAATGAAAAATCGCAGAAATTTTATATTGACGGTATGATGTCTTTGCCAAAAATGGTCAGAAGAGGTTGTGGAATTTTATTTTTAGAATTTAAATGGTACAAGAGTAAACAGCACGAACTTATGGGACGACCTAATGTTTGAATTTAACGCGTGTTCCAATTAACGCGTATTTTGAATTGCATTTTTAATTATGTACATTGCTGCTTTGAATGTAGAAGTGTTCAATATTGCATAATATACTTACGGAGAAGTAAACATCGATAAAAATCGATTTTTTTATTAACTACGATGATGCACTTCCTAAAAATATCTGCAAAAATTAAGAACATTGCTCTCGACGATATCTCACTGCTGAATTTTTATAAAACAGGTGTCTCTAAAAATTCTATGAGAAATACGCATTTTTCTAACATGTTTGCATAATCCGAAATATCTGAGAAAATACGCATTAATTAATTAATTATAATAAGACGCAACTACCACAATGAAATAAACGTGGCGATCGGATAACTTTAATACAAACTCAGTAATTGTAAAATTCTGGAATTTCTTTAAACATTGATTTTCCAGTAAAAAATCCTGTTTACTATTAGGTGGAATATTCGTGAATTTTTTGTTAAGCAGACCAGAAGAAATAGAGCATAATTCATTAAACCGTGCTGACTCTACAACTACCCTTGTGGCAGGGGTACCGACTTGAAGCTTGCCACAGAGGGTTTTCTTTGGGCCCCACGGCCCTATGGTACGATGAAAGATCGATATGATTTGGGGGCACTTTATCCGGCTGTCCCTTTAACCGTGTACTACCGTAATGACCCCGTTAAAGTCGCCGTGTCTTCTCTCCGGTTGTCGCGGCCGATTCGCAGCCTTGGACGTGCGCTTTCTCAAGGCGTCTGATTTACGCCGCGGCGCGCGTCGTCGATCTCGGAACACGCGGTTCACACGGGCCTTATTCGGCTACCGGCAGGGCTGACTCATTTACCGGGTATTCGTCAAGTGGCTCTTCTGGGCCATTGTATTGTAATTTCGACAGATCGTTCATTCAACGGTGGTCACGCGGGCGTCCGCGGCCCGTGGTCAAGATCGCCCGATGCCTACCGTTGTCTCGGCCACGAAATTGCCCACACTGGGCCTTTGTTGATCGCAGACGCGCTTTCGATGATAATGAACAGCATTATCCTCAATGAAACGATCTATTGAAATCTGTGGCGCGACGAAATCCGGATCCGTGTGCCACGAGGTTGTTCACCGCCAGCTTTCCAACCATTTTACGCTCCTATTATATATCTCAAACGGAAAACAGGCCCCCGTGGATTTTCAACGAGTCCCTCTCGTCGGATTGCCTTGGAACATGTCATCGCCAACGATGACGCAAGCACGAAGAATTGTCACGACAAAGTAAGAGCGAAAATTGGGGTGTGGATCGGGACCATTGTGTGGAAAGTGAAACCTAACACTAGGTTTACGGAACACTAAAAGCGACTATTCTACGTTACCTTGTATCCAGATTTTTATCCGTTTTTCATAGCATTTACCAAAAGAAATAAATTTCAAATTTACGGTCTCGATAATCGTAAATTGAAAAATACAGTTTTGTTATAGCAGGCCCTATCATGACCGATGGAGGCGTTAATAAGTACTTGACAAGAGTAATACATCTACGGATATTAACAGATGTATTAAATTTTATTATTGGCAGATAAATTAAATGTTCAAGTCTTACCGATTTTTGCCAAATTTTTTAGGAAAATCGAGCACTGCGCGAATCTTTTAAAGTCCTCGCATGTCGCATCGTTTGTCTCCTGGTTGCGGCCGATTCGCAGCCTTGGACGCGCGCTGAGATTGCATAAAACGCTCGGAAAGTAGAAGCGTCCTGTTGCAGGCCGAACTGCAGCTGCTCCCGGAAGGCACGTTTACCATCGATTCTGCGTTCCCGGTGATTTGAATGCAACCGGCGCGGCGCGGCGCGGCGCGGCGCGGCGCGGGCGTCGGGCGTAGAGCGCCACGTGAGAGAATTCGTTCGTGGGTTCACGTCAACAATGAAAAGACGACACACGGTCTCGAAGGGTTGTACTTTTTATTGAAACTTTTTCAATCTTCGTAACCTTAGGTGAGAAAAACTTGGCGCGGAGGGGGTTGAGGGGGGTGGGGGTGGGTGGCGCGGTCGGAAGGAGCTTATTTATTTACACGCACTTACTCGTACACATCTTTTTCCTTCGGTATCTGACACGGGGGCTGATCACATCTATTCGATTATCCATTAGCTATCTACGGTGGACCTAGGGCACTAATTCCTCGGGTGCGATAGAAATTGTGCGCTCGTCGTCGATCGTGTCTCGCCGACCGACTGGGCGCGCGTGGAAGAAGGAACGTTCGAGGAACTATTGTCCGTGGCCTCTTAATAATTAATACAAAACAATAAAATAAAAATAATATAATATAAAATAATATAATATATATATATTTTTTTTTCATCGGTTCTATATATATATATATTTTTGTATAATAATATAGATTTCTTTATAAAATAAAGTATCTGTTATAAAAAATTTTTTTCCTTCCGTTTTAGAACTTACGGGTACCGCGCCTAATACGAGTTATGCGCCTTCCTCTTCGTTTAAAGTCTAGTTTACGCGCGATTTCGTGCGACCAGCTGATCGCGACACGCTGGAACGATACTAAAAGAAGAAGGATAGATACATAAAAATTGCACATCTAAGGGGGGGAGGGGAGGGTTTGGAAGAGGTCGAGGAAGAACGTAGGACTAAAGGGGAGGTTCAAGGGAGCTTGGTAAAAGGGTGAGGACGTGGAACTATGTACGTTGGGGCTCTATTTACACCGACGACGCCATATTGTAGCTCCGAATGGCGTCGGTCAAGTTGATCGCTCTCGATCCACGAAATAGGAGAAATTTGATCGATTTACAATTGAGAATAAAACGCTAATCTGCTCGCGAGAAGCTGCACATGGTGTCGATTTATCAAGTTGGTTTCATATTTTTTCGGCATCTGGAAGATCTACAGACTGTTCCTGCGAAAGAAGTGGCCGAGGACGTTGTCGATCACGATGCTGTCCTTCTCGTTTGTGATTTTTGAGCGAGAAACTATCTTGCCGACGTCTCGAGCTCTTTCTTTCCAGGGACAGTGATCGATCACCGACGGTCATTAGTAGATTGCGGATTTTATGCAAAATAAAAATTACATAGACGTCTATATCTCTTCTCGATAATTTTAATGAGCTGCAAAAGAATGCAACACCATTTTTTAAATTGTTCAAATGTTCATGCTGCTTTGCATTTGATCTACTCATTTTTTCGTATAGACGCATAAAATCCGTAGTCTAGTCATTTTATCGGGGGACCAATAGGATGGGACGGGGACCGGTGATAGGGGGCGAGAATGAGAAAGTCTTACGCACAATATCCTCTCTCTCTTTCTCTTTCTCTCTCTCTCTCTCTCTCTCTCTCTCTCTCTCTCTCTCTCTCTCTACGAGTATCACAATAATGTCGTCCGACGGAACGTCCGAAGCCTGCGTTCGCGCAGAATAGTTTGCCTACGTCTCTACGAATGCCCGCATCACTCGGACATCTCAGCTTCGGAGAATGGAAGGGGACCATGATCTATCATGGCCGACGATTAACGCGGATACAACGTCGAATCTTAAACCTTAAGACAGTTCCGGTGATTAGAATGGGGGGGGGGCGGGGGTGTGTTTGTGTGTAGTGTGAACGGGGTTTACAGGAGATACAAGCTTAGCGAAATTAATAAGTACGAGTTATGTACATATGTACAACGATAGAACGACTCGGCGTTATCGGTATAATTTTGTATCGTCGATCGGTTATTGTCGTGTGTCGTGGAGCCGCTGGAAGTACAGGGGACAGGTAGACGGAGAACGTTAAGCCGGTCGCACCTCGAGACACAGGGTGTAGAGATGAACGTTACTCGACTCGTAGGAGGTCCAACTTGGAAAGGCGAAAATTCTTTAGGCCGTTTCAGTTCTCGATCTACCTACATCCGTTTCGTTTACCGTCTGCGAACTCTTGCAGAACAGGATCTACCGATACCCTTCCGGATTCGCGCTTAGAAATACACAGTACGACTGCTACGCACAGAAACGATTCGCATCGACCAATAACATTGCACAACAGACTTCCACCTCCATTCGAGCTTTGAGTACGCGTTTCTTATAGATCTCGGAGCGTTCTCGGCACGCGAGAATCTAGAAGGACGCCCGTTCAAATGTTCGAAGTTCAAACATACTACGTTGTACAGTGTGATTCCGATGGCCCTTTCTCGCAACGCTCTTATTGTCCTTAAACTGTCGGCATAAAGTTACACGTGTACAGTCAACACTTGATGGGGCACCGACGTCTGGCTGGTTCCCGGCTGTTGATGAGAATACGATGGTTCCTGTAGTCTGGGTTTGCTGTACGGTTTATGGAGTCCCTCCTCGTAGCTGAAGCTGGCCGTGTTGTTCCTCGCCTCCGCGCTCGGCGCCTTGTAAAGAGGCGGCAGACGATGTCTACCCTCTTCGGAGACCATCTCCAAGCTCTCTTCCGTTCCGGTGAGAGCGCCCAACGAGGTTCCCGAGAGCGGCCTCACGACCGAGACTCTCGGCTCGCCTTGATCCTGTTCCTTCAAAGGGTTCGCGTATCTCCTCAGGTTCTCCTCGTTCTGAAGATTGTTCGACTTCTCGTCCAGATCGCTGCGATGTCTGTGCAACGAGGTCTCGCTGCTGGTCGTCGCCGTCAGGCTGGACCGTTGCCTGACAGACCGGAGGTACCACAGCCCGCCGAACAGGGCCAACACTAGCACAGTGGCTAGAGCACCGCCGAGTACGGCCACGTAACTGCCAGCGCTGCTGGAGTTCACAGAGCTCGGCTCGCTGAGCAAGGCCGTCTCCACCTTGACCTCCAACACGGAGGCCAGGGCGAGAGGCCTGCCCAGGGGTCTGCTGAGAGCTTCGCCGAGGTCTCTGGCTGCGTCCGCGGCGGCTTCCGAGAAGATGGTCACCTCCACCGTGTCGTTGTCTCCTGGCTTCAGATCGCACAGAAGGACGATCGATTGTGGCCTCCTGGGATCGGCCAGCAGCTTCCTCAGGCGTCTGCAGAGGATTTCCACCGAGGTACCCGCGGCCAAGTTGTCTCTTCTCAACAAGATGGTGAGCCTGGAGCAGGTTGGACCCGGGGTAGATTGTCCAGGCCAGCAGGATGGCGGTGCCGGTAGAGCTGGGGGACCGACTCTTCTGCCGGTCTCCACCGGTCTGCATTCACCCCAGGCCGGACATGGTGGCGAGAGACAGCTCTCGCTGGGGGATGGCACGCAAACTTCGTGAGCGAGGCATGAAGTGCCGTTCAGACAGTTGCCGGGCCCGCACCAGATATTGCTGCATTGGTTCTTTCCGTTCCTACACTCGCAGATGTTGCAGTCGTCGTCCCAGCTGGCGACCATGCATCCTGGACCCCCGGCGGTGCGGATCTCGCAGCGAGCGCCGCTTCTACCTGGCGGACAGACGCAGGAATAGCTCGCTATACCGTCCACGCAGGTGGAGCCACCGGTACACGGATCGCTGGCACACTCGTTCACGTTGATACGGCAGTCGGGACCGGTGAATCCTGGGGCGCATTCGCATCTAAACCAGTTGATCCCGTCGACGCATTTGCCGCCGTTCAGGCAGGGCAACGGCTGGCAGTCGTCGACGTCTCGCCGACAGTTGGGCCCTTCGAAGCCCTCTCTGCAGACGCAACGGTAGTTACCGTCGGCGGTGTTCACGCAGGTCGCGCCATTCTCGCAAGGACTGCTCGCGCACGACGGAGAAGCTATGTGGCAGGCGGCGCCCTCCCAATCCGGAGGACAATGGCAAGTGAACCCGTCCCCCCGATCCTGACATGTTCCTCCGTGACGACACGTTCCCGGCTCGCAGTGACCACCACGGAGGGCGCAGGTCTTGCCCTTCCAACCGCCTCTGCAGATGCAGGTGAAGTCCGCGACACCGTCCACGCAGGTGCCGTTGTTGCGGCACGGGGAGTTCATGCACTCGTCTACATCTGCAAGAGAATCATTGTTTTATTACTCTCAGCTGCTTTAAGAATTCTTTTCTTTTGATCGGTTCTACCGTTAAGGTCGATTTCTTAACCCTGCTATGGTCCAATTTTCGTACAATTATGAAATATAAAACCATCTTTAACACAACGCGGACTTAGCATCAGGACTAAAGAAGTTACTCAATTTTAATGGCATTAATGAAGTAAAAATGTGAATGGGACAAACAAACCGCGGCAGGATTAACAACCCATTTTCAGACTTCACAAATTATTTTGTACTATAATTGCTATCGATTCTTTGACCAATACTTTCTTAATGTAATGTCTGGTCATATAATCCAAAAGAATACACATTGTATCTTTAAAGCATGTAGTGATTTTTAATGAAAGTGTTCTTGATCGAGAGTTATGATTTTTTTAAAAAACTGGGTCCCATATTAGGTTACTTTACTATATGTAGGACTTTAGGGAAAAGAGGGTACTCGAATCCACGTTCCCAAATCTCCGAACGTATTTGATCGGGGGGATCCTGATTCCACACATATATTTTTGTGTTTCATTTAAGTGTCCGGGGCTACCCCTATGTCGAACGGAAACGAGTACTCACCCTGATCGCACAGATCCCCGCTCCAGCCCTCCCTGCAAATGCACTGGAACGAATTGACCAGGTCGACGCAGGTACCGCCGTTCAGGCAAGGGCCGCCCCTGCAGTCGTTGATGTTCTCGTGGCAATGCATCCCGGTGTAGCCGGGGTCGCAGATGCATCTACCGCCGCTGCATCTGCCTCTGCCGGCGCACGGAGTACCCTCGCTTCCGCAGCCGGCCTCCTCGTCCATGACACCGAACTGCGGGTTGTGAGAGGCTGGCTCGGAGCAATTCTTCCCCTGCCATTGTACCGGGCAGTGACAATAGTAATCGGTCTGCGTGTTGAAGCAGGGCGCCGAGTTCCTGCACGGGTTCGGGCTGCAATGGTCCCTGTCGATCTCGCACTGATAACCGGTGAAGCCGACCGGGCAGACGCACTCGTACGCGTTCACCAGGTCCCTGCACTCGCCGCCATTCTGACAGGGCTTCGAGGCGCACTCGTCAATGTCGACGTCGCAGTCCTTGCCCGAGTAGCCCGCGGTGCAGCTGCAGTGATAATCATCGACCAGATCGATGCAGAGTGCCCCGTGCTGGCACTGTCCCACGCAGTCGTTGATGTTTTTCGTGCAGTTCTTGCCCTCGAACCCGCTCGTGCAGCGACACCTAATGAAAGATGAGTAACGGTCAAACGCGGGAAACCGAGATCACGATCGGATAATGAACTTTCGATCAACACTGGTCCCTTTTCCCGAAAAGCTGGTCAAAATTCAAAATTTCATACGATTTTCATGAAAATCGGTACTCTTTCTCTGGGGAGGTTGCTGAATTCGGATATATTGTCGGAAACGCAAAATTCGAAACGGAAAATCGAATACCACTCTACATAAGCATTGTTTTTAACTTAATTTTGGTAAAAACTATACACAGTAACTATATACAGTAGGTGCACAAAATACTGGCACAACTTTTACAAACGAATAACTTTTTCAAAATTGTACTAGACGGCTCGAGTTTTTTTTTGAGATAGTAGGACTAGTTTACTAGGTAATGTGTAAATCACTTTTTTTAACTACTATTGGTTGGAACCGCATAAATAAAAAGTCTGCGTGATTAGATCTACAAAGGGTACAAATAAAAAATATAAAAATTGTGATCTTTACATTTTTCTTCACATTACCGAGCAATAGCAATACAAAACAAAAATTATTTACACGTTGCCTAGTAAAGTAATCCTTCCAACATCTTAAAAAATCTCGAGTCTGAAGTAAAACTTAATCGAAATAAAAATGTACTTTAATTGCAATAATAATATAATGTATGGGACTCTTAAATTCTTTCAATCTGTTCACTGGTTCACATATCGCCTAATCATCTTTGTCAGAAATGCATAAAATCCGCAGTCCAATTATAACAAATCTACTATAGTAGCATTTTTGGTTTCAAAAATTGCATTTTTGGATGTCACACAGCTAATTTCCTTGTCTGATACCGTTTCGAAATTGTCACGTTTCATCCGAATTCCACCAGTTGAACGAAGTTCTCCGTGACGCGTCAAGTTCACATGGAAAGAACGCGACTAAACAAACAAATATTCGCCGGTGAGTTGCGTCAGGGCAGTTACGTTCTACTGCGCTACGGATTAATTAGCGCGCCGGGCACCGGCTGAAAGATCAACGTCTGAAACCGATCGCCGTTTACCTTCGTCCCGCGATATTTAACGAGTGCCGCGCGGATAAAGACGTTCTAATTTAACCGGCGTTAATGGATCCGCGGCTACCACTCGACTTCGGAAGGCTAGAAACTTTAAGGTGAACCAGTTACGAAACCGCGAAAGTTTCGAGTAAAAGGTAGCCTGTAGAGACGTACTTGTAGTCGCCGGCGAGGTTCGTGCAGGTCAGCGAGTTCTTGCAAGGGAACTCCTTCAGGGCGCACTCGTCGACGTCGAACTGGCACAGGACGCCTTGCCAGGCGGAGGGACAGTTGCAGACGAACCCGTTCTTCCCGTCGACGCAGGTCCCGCCATTTTGACAAGGCTGCGAGGCGCACTCGTCGATGTCCGTCGCGCAATAAGTTCCGCTGAAACCGGCCGCGCACTCGCAATGAGCGCTCTCCCCGAGCTCCCTGCAGGTCGCGCCGTTTTGGCAGGGGTTGGAGGCGCAGGGGTTGTCGACCTTCTCGCAGGTCGGTCCCGAGAATCCCTCGGGACAGGTGCACTTGTACTGATCCGGCGCCGTGTTCTCGCAGGTACCCCCGTTCTGGCAGGGTTCGTGGGTCCCGCAATAGTTCAGGTCCTGGTCGCAGAGGATACCGCCCCAGTTCGTGTCGCAGATGCACTGCCAGCTCGAACCGTTGCAGTAGCCGTGCTTGCAGCCCGGATACGGGGTGCATTGGTCGCAGAGCTCGCCGCGCCAGCCGTGACGGCACTTGCACTCGCCGCTCACGTTGCAGTGGCCGTGGACCGGGTGGCAACCCTCTTTACACACCGCTGAAACAATCGGAGAAAGTCCTGGTTAGTATGCATGCTCGATCAAAGTATAAGAGTCTAATGAATTTTATTTGTTAATCTACGAGCCACATTTGCCTCGTTCTCACACTTCCTCATGGATTTCCTGGACCCCCACTATTCGACACAGCCCTACCTCCTGAATTGCACGACTTTTTGTTTCTATCTGTTTATGGACAATCGATTTCACATTGTCGATGGTAATAGAAGTTATGGAACGGACTGATTGATGGTGGGGAGTACATAAAATCATACTTCACACCGTAAGTGCAGTGAATTCTCGATATATGTCAACAACACGGGTCTTGCCAGCGTCGTGTATCGTCCAGAAGAGCTTCGCGGCCCCTCACGAGGTATACCCCGCGGTAGTAGGGATAATTCTGCGACGTTTATCATCCAGGCCTTGGCGACATATATAGAGGAATCAATTAAGGGATGGATTAAGGGAGGGATTAATTGTGAGACGTATGTTGTTTGTTCATTTTTGTTGCTCTCAGTGAGGACTATAAGCCAGGAAAATTGCAAACCCTCTTTACGAACGACCACGAACTTCAAAGTTTATTTAAACAATATTTTGCAAAGATCTTTACAACAGTCGAAGAACAAAGCCTGTATTACAAAATGCAGTGAAAACTTTGACGGACGTGCGAGGATCCATTGACTTCCACACTAAAAATTCCAATACATAAAGTAAAAAATTAGCTACGTTTCAGCACCTCTGTCTTTAAATGTCATTTAATTCTGAAAATCTTTTGAATACCGAATGAAAGTACGTACTTTCTTCTGCAAGATCCACGAAGAGCAATATTACTTGCAAATAATGTGACTGTTTTCTAAAAACAGAAGGATTTACCGTTTAACGGTATTCTTAAAAATGGCAACGGCTGCAGATTTCTGTGTACAGAGAATACCCGATTTAAAACATTTTCATAGGAAAAGTTTCATCTAGATATTTATAGGCATTTAGGAACGGAAACAAATTGAATGTTAAGAGACAGAATTTTTAAATTCTAAATTCTAAATTCTAAATTCGCCATTTGGCCCACTGTGCGACGCGTAGCGAGGGTCAAAATCCGTTCAATTAAAACCGATTCTTTTCAAGTTCTCAGAAAGCCGAGTCACACAGATCAAGATCCTCGGAGCCAGCTATCACAAAGCTATTCTTCCATTCTACCATTTCTTCGTTTCCTTTTCAATCGGCCGGTCGAGCGACGAAACAAGAAGAAGAACCACGGCCAGCCATAACTCAGACGGCTTTCCGACCGAATAATCCTGCTCCGTTAACAATGGCCAGCGGACCGCAAGCGGCACAAAAGTCAGCCGTGAATGGAAGTTAAAACACAAACGATTAATCCGACCACGGCCACGAAAGCATAAGTGTCGGATTATTTTCCGCGTCCACGTCCACGAAGGATTATAACGATCATGGCTTCGGTTCGCGTGAGCGTGTGTGTGTATATATGTCTCTCTTTCGCCATCTTCGTCGCATCTTACACTGGACGGAGGAGAAGCCGGGATTGGTGGGGCAACAGGTACGCGATGCTTCTTACAGGTGGCAGGATGACGAAATCCAATTTCGTGCGGGCAAGGTACCGTATCCGTGGAAACGACGCTTTCGTTCCCTCGGCTGGAAGAAGAAAAAGGAACGTGACGGGGATCTCCGGTCGGGGCCGAGCAACTCAATTAGTCGAGGGGACAGAAAGACGGATGAGAAGTGACAGAGAGAAGGATTATCCCTCTGACCGTGAAACGAAAATTCACGTCGCGCGACACGCGTGCACGAATCCCTCAAACTTTTAATCGTCGTACGAACGCTTTATATACCGCTATCCGCGAAGAGAATGGCGGAACTGCATACAGGGCAGTCCAAGCAACAGTCGCCAGCATCTAGCGTCATCTTGCAACGATCGGTCGCAAGAACTTGTCTTATATCCATCTGAGAACACTTCTGGAAAAAGGGCCTACAGGTCTATGGGCCCTTTTTAGGTAAATCGTCTGCAACTGTTGTAAAATGTTCTAAAACTGTTCTAAAATTTAACCTTAATATTCTAACAATTGATACACTGCTGTTTCTTTACTCGCGATGGATAAAGAAATATAGCAAAAAGGACATTTTACACCACTTAAAAAAATTGAAAATTACAAATTGACACTGATCATCATCGGTAAAGAAATATAGCAAAAAGGGCCTCTGCATTTTACACCACTTAAAAAAATTGAAAATTACAAATTGACACCGATCAACATCATCGGTAAAGAAATATAGCAAAAAGGGCCTCTGCATTTTACACCACTTAAAAAAATTGAAAATTACAAATTGACGCTGATCATCATCGGTAAAGAAATATAGCAAAAAGGGCCTCTACATTTTGCACCACTTAAAAAAATTGAAAATTACAAATTGACACCCTCTAATGTTTTTAATGTTCCTATTGTTTTGAATTTCTCCGACACATTTTTCTGATAAATGCACGTGGAATTCCTTTTTCTACATATTTGTTTTTGATTTTTCCACTTATATCTGTTCTGGGAATTTCTAGATTAAAAAATAAAATGGGTATATTCCTCTCCACTCCTCTACAATTGTGATTCCTATCAGGACAGGGGAAAGAACTTTTCCACGACTATCGACGTAAAACCAGTTATTACAAAACTGTTGATTAAGACGCGGCTCTGGGCCGGTGTTCGGACTCCCGGCGGACACTTCTTCAAAAAGATCAGAGAAACCCGCCGTCACGATCTGTCCACTCGAATCTAGGACAGCGTATTTACACACGGCTAAGTCCAAGCTATTTTTCAGCCTTAATGCCGGAATATATGTGTATCTATCGGGGCGCGTGTACACAGCTGCATATTTTCAGCGGCGTGTAAGTACGAAGGACGCGCGGGATCTTTAATGATTAATAGTCGTGGTCTCTCGTTCGCGCGGACAAACCCGCCGGTTCGTGGATATTTATGCGACCGCAGACACGACACCCGAGGCCCTAAATAAAGACGACCCTTCCGTTCTCTCTTTTTCCATCTCGTTCTGCTCTGGAGGGATCGAGACCGTTCGGTTCCCGATTGGATCCGCGAGGATCTAGATTTCCCTCGCGGCTACCGGGCGGGCAATTACGGGGCCCTCGAACCGCGCCGGGAATAAGCGTGCTCGATCGTCTCCTGGTTGGACGAACTCTCTCGCGTTTTGCTCTCCGGCGAACTAGACTCGGCCTCGCTCTTTCCTTTTTTCCTCTCTCGTTTTCCCTCGTCCCGGGACGCAACAGGTGCGCGCGGGAATTACCCAGCGGACGAGGAATCGTCGTTTCGTGACCGGCGATTCGCGGTTCGTTTAGAAAAGTCGATTACCGACCGACCGCCTGCTCGAGACGCTGCCCGATCGAGCCGGCTACCAGCGCCAGGGTTAATTGCACTTGTCTACGCGTGAAATCGTGTAAATCGAGTATGTGGGCTGCCTGGGAACGCGTCCAGTTCGGGGTCGGTAGTGCGAATCTCGCAAAAACAAGATTTATCTTTCGCCGCGCGGAGAATCCTCTGCGTTCGCCAGGTCTCTTTCTTCTTATTTTCGCTTTCCACCAGCGACTGAAAAGAAGGCATGTGTCCGTTCTGATTGAGGTTACGAAGAACCGAAATAATGCAATAACTGCCGATCTTTATGGAAAATAAAAATTTTCCACCTGAATCGCAACAAACTGAAGTGAAATAGATTTTCTTTGATAATATGCTTAATAGGTTGAAAAGAATATAAAAATGTCTGTGAATTCTTCCGACGTTGACCGATTGACGATAGCACTGTACGATGTTTGGACAAAACGTGCCGATTAAGAAACACACAATTCGTCGATGATTAACGAAAATATTATAAAATGCAGATGACAATCTTATAAATGAAGAACGTGGACGACCAAAGGATTCGATTTCTATGGTAATGCAGGCAAGAATCTTGTAATTGAGAGAATATGTTGCTCGCGTTGATCACCAAGCATTATTTAGAACAAATTTCTGTTTGCTGAACATTAGTGTTCAAAATCGGGAACCTAATATTATGGAATTGTTAAAACGTGATCATTGGACAACGGATTTTGTGCATTTACGGGAAAACGAGTAGTCGAAGCCCAAAATAGATGAAACATCAGACGAGATTCACATCACTATTACTCCCGACCCATTAAAATGACTAAGAGAAGTGATCAATTTTCAAGTATAATAACTTCCCTTTCTTGTAATTGATACGGACAATTTGAATTTTGCGTAAAGATCCGCAATTTAGAATAGATCATGTGTATATCCTTACGTTAATCGCACGTCAGAAGAACTGTTAACGCAACGGTAGGCAAATTACGTAGATTCGTATCCTCTCCGCGATTATATTATAATGCATAAAGTGTGTTCCCTCGCTTCTTTTTGTTCGGCTGATTATGCTGCGTTGCAATCAGCACAGCGGATACAAGGATGAAGAAGCGGTCACGGATTTTTCTCCGAACCGAATCGAACA